>NC_044204.1:11416735-11716735 GCF_900880675.1 Sparus aurata | reverse complement strand
AGACATACTTAAAACTTTGCTATTTGTGAAACAGAAACATTATGAGGTGGGTAGTAAATCAACACAATTACTGGCATATAGACTAAAGAAAAATGTCACGATTGCGGATTTGGAGTGTGTTTTGAGTTTTTTATGCCTCATGTGCCTTTAAGTTCCCTGTTCTTTTCCTGTGGTCTGCCCTCTGTCTCCCTCTGTCTGTCTGCCTTGTTCCCTCCTGGTCTGCTCCTCTATGCTCCTCCCCTTCGTTAACCCACCTGGCTTCCTCCCTCCTCTCTCTCCTCACCTGTTCCTCGTCTGGTAATCCGTGTCTGTGTATTTAGTCTGTGTGTTTCCTTCACTCCCTGTCCGGTCATTGTATGTCTTCCGTTTGGTTCGTCTGCCCCTGCTCATGCCTGCTCCTGTCGGTTCCCTGTTCCTTCTGGTATGTGTTCTTGGATTTTGGATTTTGCATTTTGATTTGAACTTTGGTTTTGATTTGTACTTTGCCCTTTTTCCTTTGCACTTTGTTGTTTCGCTGTTCAGTTGCTACTTTGTTCTTTCGTCCCTGTTTTGTCTGTTTTGGGTTTGCATTCAGCTTTAAAATAAAGCTCGCCTTTTGTTCTTATCTGATCTTGCCTCATGTCCCCTGTTTTACTGTGTTTGGGTCTAACCCCTTTCCCCTGAGTATCCCCTGTTTCCCAAGAACCTGACAAAAAAACAAGCCAAGAGAACTATTTAAAAGATAATTGATCCTCATGGCAGTGGAATCAAATATGATTTGGATGACATCAGCAGGAGTTTTAAGAGAGAATTTATACACTCAGCCAAAATGATATAACGAAGAACAGGCAGCATCTCTGCTTGGGGGACTTGATACCCCAACAGTGTCTGATACAGAGCAATGCCTTAAAGGCAGAGATAACAAGAGAAGAAATAAATAGGGCTGTAGGATGGGGCTTGTGGCTCTAGTCCAATAAAAGTCCTGGGCCAGACGAATTGACAGCTGAATGGTAAAAGGTGCCAAGAGATCCTTTAACCCACCTGTTGCTGAGGACATTTTATTGGGTGCTACAGAGAGGGGAGACACCCCCCACCTGTTGAGAAGCAGTTGTAACAGTTATCCCCAAGCAACGGGGAGATGGGCTGGACTATTTAAATTACAGACCTGTGAGCCTTTTAAACCAGGACTATAAGATTGTCGCCTTAACACTAGCTAAGAGACTGGAGCAAATTCTGCCTGAAATTATACTTTTAGACCAAACAGGCATAAAACGTCTCCATACTCAAGACGCATCAGACGTACTTCACATGTAATTCATCTGCTAAACTATGAGCAAACCGAAGCAGCCAAAATGGTTTGGATGAAGAAAAAGATTTCGATTCAGTAAATTGATCATTATTATACAAGACTCAAATTACACTTAAATTTCACAAAATTTCATACAGACAATTCAGCCTTTTTATTGTTTTAATAAAAAACCAACAGTGAGAATTAAAATAAATGGCTGTCTTCAGGGTCCTTTGAATCAGAGTGTGGCTGTCACCAGAGGTGTCCCATCAGTCCCCTGCTGTTTACACTCTTTATAGAGCCTCTGAGTCAACTGATCAGGCAAAATGATGGTGTACATGGAGAACACAAGATAGCGCTGTTTGCAGACGACGTCCTGGTCTACATGACAAGTCCAGCTCATTCTCTCCGGACCTTATTGCCAACACTTACATAGTTTGGGTCAGTATCAGGGTACAAAGTGAATTCTTATAAATCCCAGCTCCTAACAACCAGTCAACAATTAATAGACAAACATGCCATTAGGGATTGTATGAAATATCAGGGTGTGCAGATACGGAAAGATAAAACAAGAATAACCTCGAAAAACTATAAACCATTGCTTTCTGACATTAGAAAATACCTGGCCAGGTGGAATCTTCTAGCCTTTCCCGGGATTGATCCAACATGTTGAAATAGTTCAAATGAACATTCTGCCACAGCTACAGCATTTATTTCAATCACTACCAGTGGAAGTCCAAGATAGGAATTTTTTAGATGAGTAGATTGTAGACAAGTGGATTTCAAGATTCATGTGAGAAGGAAAGACCCTCCAGTTACAAAGGGGGTCTTGCACTCCTCTGCCTAAAACCTTATTACCAAGCAACTCAGATTAAAGACGTTTGCCTTTTGTTTCTTAGGTCTTTTACCTAGGTGCCACAACAGCTTCCTGGCTTTTCTAAATTGTACATGTTATGAATAATGTTTGTTGCCAGTAAAAAAGCCATCACTAAAACAAGTCAAGGTTAGGTTTTGGCACAAATGCCACCTATTTAGTTTTAAGAAAAGTTAATATTTTGAGTTAAAAAGAAAGTAACTACAGATGTGTACATAACATGTTATGACCTCTTCAATACAAAACCTGGTCACAAACAGGATGCAAATTCTGGTCTTTGGAAGGACAGTCCGGTGTGTCAAGACATGTCACTAGAATGGTATCTTTAGGGTCAAACTTACAAGCATGAGGCCACTGACCACGCTGCTATATCTGACGCATTGGGAGTTAGAATGGGCTGGTAACAGAGTAAATGTAAGGCATTACAATCCATCTCTGCCAACAAGAAAACAGAACGGTAAATGACATAAAAAGAAAAAATCTGGTCTTGCTGTGATTATTTTTTTCAGTTTTAGAGCAGGAAGTGAAAGCAGCTTGGGCCATACTGATGACGGTCAGACAGTCTCTTTAGGCAATGTGGAGCAAGCCACAGATTGACAAGGAAGAGACATTTGTACTGTAATGAATGAGGTAAACAGAGGGGAATCCACACAGAGACTGAATGTCTTGCTGTGACAAGGAGCTATTTTTCCAGGTCTCAGGCAGTAATTAGGTAGCAGCGTCAGTTAATTAGGATGGCCTCTGACTGATGAATGATGCACTGCTGTCACCTGAATGGGATTCATAATGACAACTACGAGCTGGGTGTGAGTGTGTGTACTTTTGCGGATGTGAGGCCACCTCTTAAACTGTATGCATGGGGAGATTTAGAGAAATGACAGCAATTTTATGTCGGGTGAACTTTTTTGTGAGGTCCTGAAATTTTGCCAAAGGGAAGGAGAGAGCGTATTCTGATAAATCTTGCCATTTCTGCAAAGGGAATAGATTTTGTGTGAGCATAGAGGGCAACATTTCTTGTTCTTTTGGACAGTGTTAAAAGCAGTTTAAGCGTCATTTCAAATTAATTCACTGACAGCATTCTATGTTACAGACTTTTCATTTTCTCTACTTTCATGATGTGGTATCTTGTTACTATTCAACTAAATTACATTTGCCATTATAACTGCTTCAGTTTAAAAAGTGTTCCCTGTCCGGCCTCTTCCCCATTTAAATGACACCCAGCAAAGGGCCCCAGGCCAGGACTCAAACCCGGGGCTGCTGCAACAAGGACAAGGACGCCCACTCTAACAACTGAGCTAATGGGTGCCCATATTAATCAATTTTGAATACACAGCAAACACCACTCTGTGCAGCAGCAGGGGTTATAGCTGCAGAGTTCTTGCTTAATGGCTCTAGCTCACTGAAGCTGTGCTCTTACATGATCCTCTTCATGTCTTCTCATGAGGAAGCAGATGTAAATAAAATGGAGATGTGCTTAGTGCAACAACGAACTGTAGCAACACGCTGCAGTGGAAAAAAAACAAAAGCAGAAGGTTAAAGCAGTCTGATTCAGTGGGCATTCTGTTCTTTATATAGAACTGGTGAGGGTTTAAGTTTTTGTAAACAGTTGGATGCTAGCTAACGTTAGCATCGGATGCTAGAATGTTCATCCTTGCTTGGCAGCGGCATCAGCTGCTCGGTGATGCCTCTATCGTTGGTTGTTGTGCTAGCAGCCCCGATGAGTCTCCGATCAGGTCAGGAGGCTTGAATCTGGATCTGTAAACTCCTCACATGACCAGAAAATCTGTGCAAAATAGCATGTTTTTCAACGGGCACTGCACTATTACTATAGTGTAAAGATCAGAATCAGAATACTGATCCCCGGGGTGAAAACTGTTTTTGTTACAGGGAGGACATAGGAGAATAGGGCCTAGAAGTCTCAGGATTAAACTTCAGATATAATGGATGAATTTGTAAAAGTCATTGTGAGTGCAAGATCTGTGAGAGATCTTGCAAAGATTATTGCAAGAACACGCAAAGGTTATTGCAAGATCTCACAAAGATTTTTGGTGAATCTCACAAAACCTTTGCGATATCCCGAAAAACCTATAACACTTTGCTGGTCGCTTGCAGTCGCTTGGCCATTTGGGAATCAACAAAAAGAATGAGTCATGGAGGGGATTTGGAGCATTTCCTACAGTCAAGTGAGGTCCCAAAAGAGGACATTATGCATATGCAAAGAGACAAGGTGGGCATAAAATTCATTCAATAATTTGACGTAACAAAACAGAGACTAATAAAAATAGGGATGGGATAGAGACTAACAAAGGGGGAAATGGAGTTAGCGTTAATGTTATGCTAGCTGAAACTCATCCTCTTTCCTCACTTGTTGTCCATATTCTCTGCATTTGGCGTACATCCAACGGCATCCATGAAGCTGTCCAGAGTATTGCAGTTGGTTGCTAATGAATTCAACCAGGACCACAAGGTCAGAATACACTCTGCGACGAAAGAGTCCCCTTGCGTTAAGTAGTCCCTTCAGATGTCTCTCACTGATGAGAAAACCACGTCTACCAAGCACTGATTTAATGTCTTTATATTTGAAGCCAATCTCAAAATAAAACTCCAATAACCTCTTCCATGGGTGTGCACGCTCCATTTTTCTATTTGTTTGTTCTGTTCTTGGTTTCCCTGAACCGGAAATACATTGACCTAAGTCAAAAGATTTTTGTGAGATCTCGTAAAAGTTTTGTGGGATCCTGCAAAAATGTTTTAATGTCATTGCGAGATCCCGCAAAACCTTTTTTTTTCCCCCGCCATATCCCTTACGGGGCTCCGTAGTTTGGAGGATGAATTAGACAGGTGGCTAAATATTTAGCTTTTAAACATTGTCTTATCCTTTGTTATTCATACTCATACCGCTTTTTTGAAAAGCCAGGTGTCAGACATAATTTATTAAGCACCCAATCAATATTTAGCACAAGGGACTTGATATGTCTACCAAAGTACCTCACTTAGGCTTTCAGTATGAAGGAAGGATACACTGTTATGTATCACTAAATTGTTTTTAGACAACAAAATACTAACAAAATGTTGTTCACTCCAAAGTCCACTTACTAGCTTTTTACAGTTGTCCTACAACAAATAGATGTGAAAATGTGTGCCTTGAAGGTTGTTGGCATTCAATGGCATCTATTCTCTAACTGTCCACTGAAAGACAGAACACAAAATCAAAATTGAAGAGAACTGTTAAGTTAGCATTATTTTTCAAGGTGAAGAATACAGTTTTGAATCACTTTTTTGTTGCTGTCATTTTAATAATAATAATACTAACAATAATAATAATGGATTGGATTTGTATGGCGCTTTTCTAGGTACTCAAAGCACCTCACAGGGTTCCAGGTTATATCAGTCATGCTTTAGTGTAAGCTGTGTTTGACAAGTTTCCCCTCACAGCATAAAAAAATGGCTCACTGTGTTAATAAGTCAAACATGTAAAATAATGCACTTTAAAAAGGTCCACATCTGGGTGCAGAGTCATCCCCACATATAGCTATATACACACACTGGAGCCTCATTAGCTTTTGCCTCTGGTGGAATTCCCATCATACCCGTAAGACATAATAAACTGGAGCAGCAGTAAATATGCAGAAATACCAATGATGTGAATTCCCAGTGGCACCAAGGACTGACGATCTCCTTCCAGCAGCGGCCCAACCAATGACAGCCAAAATGCTCGAGCATGATGCCAGCCAGCAAGGGTCGCCCACAGTGACATGACACAACTGCCTTTGGCTGTCACATAACCCGCTTAGTATACTGAATAGATCTGTCTCCTATTATGGTTTGCCATCGGGTTTTGCAGCGAGGTTTCAAAATTGGAATGTGGCATCCATCAACAGCACAGGTACTATTAGGAAATCCTGCTGCCTATAAACCTTAGCGCTGAGGCATCCAGGTCCTTCTGCCCTCTGGGCCTGAAGTATGGGGTGATTGCTGCAGAGCAGAGTGCAGAATTTATGCAGATTCACTTAGACAGTATGTCAAACATATCTGCAGTCCTGCTGTACTGTTTGCAGAGGGTGCATATATAGATGGGGACACGGTTTGTTTTGTTTGTAAATGTCAACAGGGCTGACGGCAGTTATCAGCTCCACAGTGAGGGGCGGTATGACTTTTTATTAACTATGTGTTCAAATTTCCAGAGACAGATTGGAAATTGACTTCTTCCACTTGTTTTAACCAACATGTTCTCACTCCCAGCCCGTCAAATCTGGCAGTTTGGTCAGTGGCTGTAAGGCCAATAATATGTAATATACAAGGTCCGGTTACAATCTTAAAATAAAGGTTGCTCTAGGTTCAGATATTATTATTACGACTTTTGGACAGTTTAACAGTCAGTTTCTTAACGTTGACAAAGGGTTGTGTTTTGGTTTGGTTTGGTTTAGGCACAACAACTACTTGGTTAGGGTTAGGAAAACATCAAACTTGGGGTTAAAATAACTACAATCAGTCTCATAACATAAGAGATGCGAGTGACTCGTGTTATTGCTTAGGTGATGTGACTATGTAAGTGAACGACCCACCCAAACCGTCCTTGCTCGTTTTACTGCTGCATTAGTCAGGCTCTTCAAGAAGTGATGAAGTGACTACAGCAACAAACGTAGAAGCGTACAGGCACTGACCAGACTGCTGTATTTTACGCGTTGGGACTGAGAACAGGCTGGTTTTAGCATAGGATAACAAACTTTTAAGCAAATAAAACAAAGGTTTCATTCGTTTGGAATTAATACAACCAAAGAGCTTCCTCTTGACTTTGAACAGGAAGTACTCTCATTATAGCCTGAAGAGCTTTATCAATGCTTTTCTTTGTGTCACCTATAACTGCTTCTCATTTCAGTGTCATAGCAAGAGGCAAACTGATCCTCGGTTATAATAATCATAATAAGCAACTTTATAGCACTTTTTTTTAAAAACACAGCTAACAAATTGCTTGACAAAACAAAGCAGAAGGAAGTAAAACAAACATAATAGTGTAAAATTGGACAAACCGAAATAATGGCGTTGACTGCTAAACAATTACAAACAAATGACTGAAAAACAGAAATAATGATAAAGATGAATGAATTAAGCAAAATAAAGAGATGGAATAAATCAAATAGGTGAAGTCAACAAAGTAAATAAATTAATGTAATTAACTCAAACGGTAGGAGCAAAAGTAAGAGGACGACATCACAAAAAGGCAAGTCTATGAAAATGGGTTTTAACAAGAGATTTAGAAAGTAAAACTGTCTAGATGCTCCTCAGAAGGTTCAGCCAAGAATGTAAAAGCTATGTGTATGTTGTGTGTACAGTATGTGTGTCACCAGGAGAGGCAGGTATATAAAGTGCTTTTTCCATTTTAGATGTCAATGAGGTCGAACTATAGACTGATTGATTGATCAATAACAGGAGACTGTAGGGAGAGGGTTGGGCCTGGTGTGGTGGTGCTGGGGCAAAATAAGTGATTGATAATGCATAAGCCCAAGTGAAAAGGATGGAGCAAAGGGAGATTGAGAAAAAGGCAAAGAGTGAGAAAGAGAATGGGAGCTGATGATTGATTGACATTTGGTAAGAGACAGGCTAAAAGCCAGGAGATGCATGACCAAAAAAAGAAAAAAAAACTGATTGAAAAGAGAGAGAGGGCAGTGATTGATTGAGGAATATTACTTTGAAAGGAAGAGAGACAGTAAGATGGGGTGTTGGAGAGAGGTGGGCGGAGAGGGAATGAGGTGTGTGTATAAATTATGACAGTGGATAGGCATGGATTTATTCATTTATGATTGATTGTGCTGTGGTTTCACCGCCAGCTGGCTTTGGGCAAGGGATTTCTACATATATTCAAAATGTCATCAGAATAGATGCACTTTATCCCTCACCTCAGCTGCACACAAAACCAGAGCTTTGTTTACAACTTTCCCTGTTTTTCAACTATATTTTATCATGCTGTTAACATAGATTATAACCACCTCTCTAGGTTGAAGCTGTAGAAGAATAAGGCCTAAATTGTCTATCACACCATAAGATTACATCCAAACCCTAATGATGGGGCAGTGATATTACAGGTCTTTTAAGTTACATATTCATACATTCTGTGATATTTCTCAGCAGCAGTATGTTGCTTTTAGTCTGAATCATGTGTCTCTTTATCTGTCTAATATTGTAATTTGCTTGTCGTTTACAACATATTCTGCTCTGCTGCCGGTAGACTTGTCCATGTTTGTGATCGGTTAGATGCTGCAAACTGTTGCATGTCAATGGCCAATGGCCTGTGTTGACTGATAATAAGAGTTGATAACTAGCTTCATTGGGATTGTTCAGCAGCATTGTAATAGACCCTTTCCACTGCAGCCATTGTGACATACAACTGTAGGGTTAACACAGGAGTTACCAATGATACTAATTAGGATTCTGTTCCATTTGGGTCAAACAGAGTCAAGGTCTAGTTGACTCATGATGAGCTCTTCTGTAATAAATGGCCATTCCTATTTCTTAACTTGTTTTGATGTTTTGTTTCTTGGTGTCATCCTACTTGTTTTTTATATATTTTAAATGCTTTTTTTTTTTTCTTTCATGTAATTTTTATGCCAACGTTTAGGGAATGTTTAATCCAGCATGGAACTATGTGACTCTGCCACAGTTTAGAGGAGCACCACTATCAACAACTAATACATTGGTTTCTGTTTGGTGCACTGCTTTATGTCATGTAATGGATACTGTCAGACTGAATTTCTTACACTTCAACCATTCATAAACCCCACCAGACAAAAAGATGCATATTACTATTTTAGATATCGGCTCATAATCATCAAGTAATCCAAGTGATTTTTGTCTGTATGGTCATGGTTACCATGCAAACAGAAAATCCTGGTTGTTGGCTTTGGTTATGAAGATCCACTAAAATTCAGTCTACTGTATATATGCAGTATCATTCATGGCCACAGCCCCCAAGTACATGAACAATTGAGCCTGGTTGAGTTAAATAAGCACTTAACTTTCATTTAGGAGACTGCTGTTCATGTCTAGTGTGAAAATAGAAGTTAACCGTGAGTTTCCTTAACTTACTGTACTAAGTAGTGAAGTTACATCACGTACAAAAGCTACGTCTCTTATGTAAGTTTCTAGGTGACAGAAGTATGTTTGCAATGGAAGTTACAGAAATAACGTGATGATAGTAGTTTGCCTGCCTAAACCTAACCACTGTTGTACCTCCCCAACAGTCATGTTGTTTTGGGAATGGTGACAGAGGCGGTTATAGGAGATGCTAACAATGACTATGACTATTGTTTTACACTTTTGATATGTTGATGAAGGCTATCAGTCATGTAGGTCAGGTAAATCTAGGTGCTGTATTGTAGGCAACTGGACTTGCTTCAGTTCCTTGAAGACCTTTCACCTCTCATCAAAGAGGCTTCTTCAGTTCTAATGCTGTCCCTCCCCAGACAGCTTAACAACCATTCACATCTGGTCTCACCTAGCCTTAGAAACCCACATAAAGGCTGGTTTGACCAATGACTGACAACTGGCCCTTAACTCTGTAAGGACACTCCCGCACAGAGTTTAAAAGCCTGCAACTCCCCTCCAGTTAGTTAGAATTGAAGAAGCCTCTTGGATGAGAGATGAGACGTCTTCAAGAAACTGAAACAAGTAGAGTTGCCTGAGATACAGCACCTAGACACACTTTTCATACCGTATTAATAGCAAGATGGTTCTTATATCCCTGGACTCTCTCGCCTATCCATCCATATACAGACATACAAGGTCTGGTCTATTCAGACAATGTAGTTCAACCTGTTTATAAGTGGAAGTGAAAACCAGTTAAAAACACCCTTTGGCTCAGAGGGTTAACATATATTCCCAACATGGGCTCAATACTCCTTGTGGCAAAACAAAACATGTTCAGTTCCCTCCTGGCTTATGATAGTCATATCTGCCTTTGCAGGCTGCAGTTGCTTGATGGATTCCACACACGTCAGTTTCCTCTTGGGAACCACCATGTGTCACGTAAACCTCACAGTTGTCTGCCACCATCCAGGTGTTCGAGCTCAATAGCACAGAGCACTCTGCTTTGAAGAGAATCCATCTGTTATTATGAAGGGGCCCACCCCATCCACCGATGATGGATTCTTCCTGACCCCGTGTCTGTCCGCTCTGCAGGTGCGCACCTGTGGCCGTAAGCTTACCACAGGTCAGCCGCCATGCTGTCTGCACTCACGCTGTGCACCATACCCTCATTAAGTGTACAGCCAGCACAGTGCTCTTATCCTGACAAACAGCCAGCCAGCCTCACTCTGCGGTCTAGGTTCATTGCTGCAGCATTGTGAGGGCACTCTGTCACACGTTGTGCTCATTGACTGCTTAAAAGAACATGGTGTTTTTGTTTTATCCCCTATGAAATTTATGCAAATCAAGTTGTGGCAAATATATGCTGGTGAACAGAGCTCTACACAGCAAACAGCACCTTCATCAAGCAGCATGCCAAGCACAAATTACTTCAGCTTTAAGACTAATCCACTAAGGCTGGCACCCATAAACCCTTTTGTAATTGGAGCATACTCTGATCTAATCAGACTTGTTGGCCATGATGCCTGCAAATTGCAAAACATCATAGCAGTCTTCCTGAATGGTCACACTTTGCAACTCTCGAGGCTGGCGCTGGAGTCGGTGTGGACAAGCATCAGTGAATTGGCTGTGATCTTGTTGTTTCCATGGTTTACGCTACAAATGCATATTTTGTCTGCCAAATAATTAAATTCAGATTTGCAGATGTGTGACAGCAACAGGTGAAAAGAGGCTCTATTCTTTGTCCAGTGTGATTAGGCAGCTTTCATCTCAGTGTGCAAAATTGCTGCATGAGCTTTGTGATTTCATTATGTTGGTGATACAACAGTTTTGTGGTTTGTTTTTGCTGAGTGATTTGCATCGGTGGATAAACACACATGCTTTGACATTTTTGTGGCACTGAGGACTGACGTGATCCTTGACTTATCCCATTAATTTGGCCTAACGCATTTAATTACTTTGCTTTTTACACATATAGAGCTTTTCAGGGGGCATTTTAGTGTAAAGGCAAATAACACAACATTACTGGCAAACAGCCCAGTCACCAGGATAATGTTTCTGCAAACCACATTCAAATTTGAAAATGTCATAGACTACGTACTGTATTGACATTTCCACAAAACGTGTTATATCACGTTCACATTACATGTTTTTTACTCGACTCTCATATTGGAATGTTGATGATGGTGAAGGTATAGGTTGTGGCGATCACCCAAATTATATTGATTATGAAAAAGAAATATTAATCATTATTCTTTTCACTCACCTCCACACACCCACCAGCCCTGTCATCCAGTGATCTGGCTCTGATTTACCCTCTTCCTGGAATAGTGGAGCAGATTAATGGCATATTTCAAGAGAATCGTTCAAATTGGTATACAAGCATGACATTTGGCACAGATACTCTCTAAGGGTCACTTTTTGGGAAAAAGGCGTTGGCCACCCAAAAATTCAATATGGTGGCCATTTTTTCAAGATGGCCGCTATTTCTGTCAAATGCTCATGATGTCAATCGTTCAAACAGTGATGTAGGCATAACATTTTGTGAAAATACTCTCTTAAGAACGTTTTTTTGGAAAACGGTGCTTGTCCCTCAACAATTCAAGATGGCAACCATTTTTCAAGATGGCCGCCATTTCTATTGAATCCTTACATCAACTTTTCAAATGGTGATGCTATCATCAAATTTGGCACGAATATTCTTCAAGGAACATTCTCATGGAAAAAGGTGTGTGCCACTCAAAAATTCAAGATGGAGACCATTTTCAAGATGGCCACCATTTCTGTCAGAGCTCAATTTAGTGTGTTAAGGAAGGTATTGTTTAATAGAGTGAACGTCATTACACAACCAGGGCACACTGGTGACTTCACTGCTGTGGAACTCAGCATGGGATTCAGTGTCAGCTGATCTAGTTTTACTTACACTGTAGTTCTTGACTAGCAGTAATAGTATAGCTAAGTTTAGTGTCCCAAATGCTGTCTACCAGCCCCTCATCAATTAGCTAGTAATAAATGTAGTTAGATAGCCACACCTGAATTGACAAGTTGTGCCAGCTCGTGAGAGCCGAGCCAAGGGTTAGCGTGGCAATACATGACTTGTTCATGTATGCTTACCTGGAAGGTGTACAGATCACACGGGACTTAAATGATACTGGATGAATGATCAGGCTAGGTGTAGGTGACCCGAACCTAGTTGTATCCCATACCTGAATGTGTACTATGTCTATGATTGAGGTGAACTGGCAAACCTGGGACATTTTCCCTGAGGCCTCTCTCATCTTCAGCAAACTAAGTCAATACCCTCCTGTTGTGATTGATAGTGACCTGGAGATCCTTGAGAAGTTTGTGGTCCTGCTGTATGATCGATCAAGCACAGCTGTTAGTGTAGATGAGGCTAGACTTGACATGTTTGCCCGAAAGCAGAGGCCATATGAAGCCATTCCTCCAACAAGAGCAGCTCTGCTTCAACACACTAAACATGCTGCATATCACGCAGGCTGCATATGGGGTCCAGCAACCCAGCGTCAGCCAGAAGCAGAGAGTCCTGCTGACTGAGGATGGAAAATGCTTGGTAAACAATGGGGGGTCTTCTGGACAGCAATTGCACCAATTGCACAAAGTTGTGAACAACTAGCCACGTGTGGCTGCAAATCAGAGTGCCGTGGAAGATGCAAATGTTTTAGATTGGGTTTCACTTGCAATTGCAAATGTGAATAAAAAAGTAAGTAGCCTTGTGGTGGGCCGAGAGCCAATTTCCAGATTCAGGACCGTGATGTATATGTACACCTTCCTGGATATGTTGACCCCAATACAACACTTGCTGACTGCCAAACAGGGAGGCATTGGCTACCACTTTTAACAGTCTTTATTATGACTCGGCAGGGCACAACCTCTCAATCTCAGGTTGGACACTCTAACCACAAGGCCTTTGAGCTGGTAAAAATGTGAATAGAACTTATGTTTTTTTTTTTTCCTTTTAACTCAGTCCCAACAGAGTACACTATTAAAGCAACACCCACCTTGAAAAATTAATCTTGAATTTTTGCGATTGCCTTTTTCTAAAAGTGTGGCCGTTAGAGTATTTTTGCTGACAGCCATCTTGGAAAAGGTCTCCATCTTGAATTTTTTATTGGCCATCCAATTTTTCCAAAAAGTGGCCTTAACAGAGTATTTGTGACATATTTTCTGTATCACTATTTGGAAACAGTGGCGATGAACATAGGACAGGAATGGCAGCCATCTTGAAAAATGGTTTCCATCCTGAATTTTTACTGGCCACTTCCTTTTTCTAACAGTGGCCCTTCCTCTCTGTGGACTGCACCTTGCCGTGGTGGAGAGGCTTGTGTACACCAATGAACCTGAGAGCTATGCCGGCGGGGATTTTATATCCCTGGCAAGTTTAACTAAGCCGGACAGGTCAAAGGAGAGGAGGCAGACAAAGCAGACATTATGACTATTTGACAGAAATGGTGGCCATCTTGAAAATGGTCACCATCCTGAATTTTTGAGGGACAAGCATCTTTTTCCATTAACATGTCCTTTAGAGAGTATTTGTATCAAATTTTATGCTTGGATCACTGTTTGAATAATTGATATAATAAGCATTGAATAGCAATGGTGGCCATCTTTAAAAATGGTCGCCATATTGAATTTTTGAGTGGCCAACGCCTTTTTCCAAAATAGTGGCCCTTAGAGAGTATCTGTGCCAAATTTCATGCTTGTATACCAAAGTGAACGATTTTTTAACTAATCTGCTGCACTAGAAGTACAGCCCCTTACATTTCCTTTAGGTTGAGCCACAGCGTTCAGTATGATGCCTGATGCTGGCGAGTAAGGGAGACAAGCAAGTCTTCCACTCCATCAGCCTGCCCAGCGCTAAGTCAGCCATATTCACTTGTGTGTCATCGTGAACGGATTCATTCAATTCAGTTCATTCAAAGAAAGCAGTCAGTGGAGACCTGACAGCAAAAAAATCACAACAGTACCCGTAAGTTGGCAGAGGCCTGATGATCCCTTGTTTTGTTTCATTTTGTATCTTTCTATTATCATCTTCTTGGAGTTTGTTGTTCATGGATTGACTGAATCGTGGTTGGGAATACTTCCTTGTTTTGAGAAAAACTACGGAAAATCCGAAAGTGGAGTATTTGTACTTTTTGTAGTGTGAACTTCATTGAAAATGAGTGTTTTTATTAATCTGCTCTGCTGTTATTTACCACTGTGTTTGTGTTAAGGAAATGTATTCAGGGGTGTGTCCTATGCAGGGTTTGATTTTGATAACTGATTTAAATTGAATCAAACCGTTACAAGGTGACAATGCTGCCGAGCCAGTGACAGCAGTATGAGTCTGTGCTTCAACATGTGTTTTTGTGTTTCAGGAGACCTCCGGACAGACGTACTTGTGCTGACCTAAACGGATATTATATGCCAAAAGAGGAATTCCGTCACCCTAACAGACAGTGTGTTTACATGACACTCAAGAAAACCGAATTACTATGTTAGTCTGACTGTGATGGGATTTCTGAGATGCATGTATACACCTTAGTCTGACTGAAATCGGACCGGATCGGATTTCTCATAGTCGAATTAAAGCACCCAGATTATTCGATTGATAATCGCATTACTCCTGCATGTATACGTTCCATCAGATCGGATCGGATTTTGTGTTCTGCGCAGGCACGAGATATTTTCCCCGGGGCCGTGAGCCGGAAGTAGATGGACGGCGACGGCGGCGGCGTCTTTCCTCCAAAATCACCGCAAGAAAGAGCGCCAGAGTGCACCTAGTTTGTGTAATTATCATATACACCATATACGAGGTGTACAAAGATGTAGCTTCGTCTTGCTCTTCGTACGCCATCTTTCTTGAATGCCGAGGCAGCTGGTGACGTAAAGAGGTCAGCCGGAGGTGGCCCTGTTACCACTAGTTGAAATGGGTACAGCGCCACCTAGCGTACCGGGGTATGACATGCTCCGGCCAATAATCCAATTTTCTCACCGGCATGTATACTCGGATAATTGCAGTTGTCTGATTGAGCAGCATAGTCGAACTGTGGCTGTTATCTGACTAAGCTGTGCATGTAAACGCACTGAGAGTGGTTTTTGTGCCAAGACCTAACTGGACATAAAGAGATGTAGATTTATAAGAATCTTAAAGTTTTGGACTGAGTTGGTTTATTAGCTGCTTAATTCCAATGTAAAATATGTAAAATGTTGACTGTGGATGCACTGGGTGTCTATATTCTTATCACTTGTTGGAGAAGTTGAACAACAGGTTGATTCTGCAAAACCTCAATGTATCTCAAAAAACTCCAAACCCTACCCTTCCTTTCCTTGCTTCTTTTCTCTCTGCTCCTTGTTTTATTCATCTATGTTTCCCCTCCACACTCTCCTTGTTTCCCATCCAAGCCTGCTAATCTCCTGTGACATTTTACCTTCCAACAAAATAATTTAACCTCACGGACACACAGTGAGCGAGGGGGAGAGCACCGGAGGGAGTGAGAATGATGCTCTCACACACACCCATATATATTCACCGGCTCACACACAAGCACGAGTAAAACACACTGAAGACAGGAGGGAGAGAGACTGGTCTTCACACACATCGTGGGGGGTGCAAACCTGGTGAGTGTGAGATGATGTGAGCGAACACGGAGCCTGCAGTTGAAACTCACACCCTCAGACCCCTGCTTCATTTCATACTGTGTAGTTAGAGGTACCTGTGTGTGTGTGTGTGTGTGTGTGTGTGTGTGTGTGTGTGTGTGTGTGTGTGTGTGTGTGTGTGTGTGTGTGTGTGTGTGTGTGTGTGTGTGTGTGTGTGTGTGAATTTGATTAATTGCGAGGTATGATCCAAATCGTTCAGTCATGTCTTCTTCCTGTAAAACAAAATGTAAAAAGGTGCACATTTATAACAACAGTATTCACTGAGTTTAGTGAAACTGGATCATATATGATGGAGACAGTGTTTTCTGTAGGGATTTTAATGATTAACCATTAATCGATTAATCGCCATGAAGATTTCAACTGATAAAAAAAATACAAAATACTGGTATTAGTAAGTGTATTTAAAAAAATACAAAATACTGGTATTAGTGTATTTAAAAAAATACAAAAAGGCATTCTTTACAAGCTAACATAATAACAGTGAAGCCATTTAGTAGCCTCAATAGCTTGGATTTTGTTGTTGAAACTTGTTGAACAGCAACAAACAGAAGTAATCAGAATCAAGTAACATTTGGTGTTATTTGCTTAATTTATTTAGTAACTTGGCGTTTACTTGATCTGCTCTTTTAACTCCTACTGTCGCCTACTCTGGTTTGGCATCAAATATAAATGGAGTCAATGGTTGAAACAGTTATCTAATGGAAAACTGTACAACACATTTCATATATAATTAATGATTTACCAATAATCAATGCAGTCTTAAATCGAAGTTAATGTGAAAAAAGATTTTGCATCCTTTATCCAGATCCCCACCAAAATTGAAAAGGGTCCATGCTGGGCCAGGATCCACCCTCCGTCCAAGTGTCATGTAAATCTTCTGAGCAGTTTTTGTGTAATCCTGCTGACAATCCAACCAACCAACAAACGGGCCGAGGTAACAACGCGTACGGTTTGTATTCAATATTGTCTTGCCCGTCATTGTTGATGTGGTTCCACACGCATTTTAATTATTCCCATCGGTGATCAGTTCATCTTTACAGAACTGCCTTCATTTGCGCCGCTGGACTGATTCTGCTTTGTCATGTTAATAAAGCACCGCTGAATTGAACGGGCATGAAGTGTGAGGGACTGGAGATGGAGTGGAATGAGGGGGTAAATTAGGTTGAGAATCAATGCATGTGTGAATAAGTGTAACACTGTTTGTGTGTGCGTGTGTGTGTGTGTGTGTGAGAGAGAGAGAGCGAAAGAGAGAGATAAAGATAGAGAGAGACTTACAGAAAGTGAGGTCAGTAGCAGGAATTGGAGCTGAATTTAAGCACGAGTACAGCAATCACTAAAAGTATTGAAGCACTGAGCTCTCAAGGCAATTACTCCCCCTCATACCTGAGAATGGAAAATCAATATGTATGAGACCCCTCTCAATGGTGAAAGTACCAGATGACGGACACACACATACACACACACACAAACACATTTCGAGGGTCTACTCTCAGTTGAGCGGTGAAGAATAGGCCTGAAACAAAAGTCAAAACAAAAGTCGTTTTTCATTTGGACACAATGAACAGCTACTTCAGCCAGATATGATAGAAATCTTGGAGCAGTGACGATGTCACTCAACACACACATATGTAACCGCGACTATCCCCTTCACTGTGCATCCATTCTATGGACAGACACATCCAGCCTGTGCAAATACACACATTTTGAAACATGCATCTGGTGTGACAAAGATGAAACAAACTGCTAACACAGTAATGCTGGGGGGCTTTTCTGAGGCAGGGCTGTAGACAACGCCGAACACAAACACGAGCGGAGTTCCTTATTAGATGCATTGTGTCTGAGCTTGTGACAGGGGAAACGCTCTGTATCAGTGCTGAAGGGAAATCTAGTTGAGACATGGTGCACAGAGAACGGGAGCTTCTTGTATTGTTCATGTACTGAAAGTTTGAGACGCCAATAAAGTTAGAGACTTAACAGAAATCCCTCCTTCTATAGAGTAGGAAATCGTACATGCTGAATGTGGGTAAAGATACAAACACTTTGTGCCTGGTGACATTTATGCCATATTCACATATTTAATCCCAAATCAATTTCAGTCAATTGATGTCCAGGACATACAGAAACCTTTTCACTCATGTAGGAGACACTACTTTGATAAATATTTGATAATTAATCACTGGCAATTAATTAATGACTGGTAATCAACTATGCCTCACATGGGCACCACAAATTTGTAGGACATGTAGGTAGGCTATGCGGGCCTCACGTGGACGGCACCATGGATATAAATGTAGGGCACTATCACTGCTTGATAATCAAGGTCATTAATCACTGGTGATTAATTTTACACTCGTAGAAGGGGCACCACCTCCATTGTTTGATTTACTAGAATAGGCTGGAGGGAACTATTCCAAACATCTAACTGTACAAGTTTGACTTGGGCAGCTAGAGTATCAATTTCAAATCAATTTATTCAATCTCAATATTCTGAAGCAGTGAATTCTTTGCACGTATCCATCGATTCTCCACATCAAAATCAAGTTCCAGACAAAAACAAATGATTATATATATTTATTGACTAAATAATTTGGGGTAACATAAATGAACTGACAATTTTAGGACGAACAACAGATAACAGAAAAGGTAAAGACTGTAATTAGAAATAAACAAATTACGTGACCGTTGGCAGATGGTAAAGTTAAAGGGTCGGGTTTTTACATATTAAGTTTAACGGGAGGAATCTTTTAATACTAACAAGACCCTAACCTCAACTTTCTTAAGTTTATAAGATAGAAGTCAGAACTTTAGACAGAAGTCAGAACTTTAGACAGGAGTCAGAACTTTAGACAGGAGTCAGAACTTTAGACACCACTCATTCTCACGTGTGTGGATCCAGCTGTATGAAGACGTTCAGCCTGTTTTGTCTGGGCATCAGGAGGCACTGAAGCTTGGTCTCTTTGAGAGTTCTGGGTTGGACCACGGCACAGCGCGTCGGTCCAGTAGCCAGAGGGAAGGCCGGTACTCTGTTGAGGGACTCTTGGTCCGAAGGCCCAGCGGGTTTCCGCCTTGGGAGCGCTGGGGGCAGAGTTGATCTCGGCTGGGAGCACACAAAGGCTCTATTTACGGAGACTCCTTGCACGGCTTCTGAGGCAGACGATGGACTGCAACGTTCTTCATCAGATGATAACAGTCTTGAAAAAGACTTTTCTTTGATGTTTCAAGGTGGTTCTCAAGTTCTGATCCTTTCACTAATTCAACTTCTTCTGGATCAGGCGGTGATACTTTAAAGTTATATTAAAATCAAATCAAAAATCAAAAAGAAAAGAATTTGTTCTATTAAAGACTTGGATAAAAGTAGAGTACTTAAAGTAGTTATTCAATTCGCTTTCTTAGAGCTTGTTGCAAAAATAAAAGTAAAGATTACTTTAAAAATAAAATTAAGAATAAAAAGCAAAGAAGTGCAGAGAAGAGAAGAAAAGTCAGGAGGAGAAACAGGGGGGCAAGAGACCCCGGAGGAGAAGACTCCAAGTCATGACCGAAGTCAGGACCCAAAAGGAGAGAGAGAGTGAGCCAAAGTCCTGACCGAAGTCAGGACCCGACAGTGAGAGCGGAGCGTCAGCATGAAAGAAGACCAGCGAAGAGAAGAAGCAGAGAAGAAGAAACAGAAGTGAAGTGAGAAGAGCATCTTCTCTGTTTTTATGACCTTACAGCAGACACACCGAGCAGGGGTGGGGCTGGCTGACAATGCTCCTTCTGTGTTGAGAGTTGTGACCCACAACACTTTAATTCAAATAAACTATAATGCCTTAATGTTTCGAAATCGTGTTTTAACTTCCCAAAAACTTTACCATCTTAAAAGTCGAATTTTTGTCTTCGTTAAAAGATGTAACATGAATATGATTCAAGAATGAAAGAATGAAAAACATGATTAAGGCATAAAACAATGGTATACAACATAAACCATAAAGCATACAATACACAGTAGGACCAAGGACTTATACATATTCCTTGTAGTTCTATCTTAAGAAAACATCAGACATTTAACTGGTAAATAACACAAGCATTACACACAAAGATTATCATGATATGCAAGTCTGTGCCCATCGCAAAGGTGGGGGCTGGTTTCTTTCAAACCCCAAATTCATTAAGTAATAAACTTCATTTGGGCTTGACAATAACATGGAAAATATCTACTGTATGACTTTCTTGGCTATTAGGGAATCTGCTAAAATTAAGAAGATTGTAGTTAATAGTTATTCAGAACATATTGAAATGTGAATGAGTATAGGATTGGGATGCAGCAAAGACTGGAATGTCAGAGACAGGGTCGTAAAACGCTTTGGCCTGTGAGGGGGGAGGACTGGGTCATCTTTACCCCAACCAACATCAACCCCCACTTCTTGTCATCTGATGTGGAGAGAGAGGACTCTATTGTAGTAAGTCGTTAAAATTGATAAGAAAACGTCTCCAATGATCTGTTTATAGCAAGAGAGCAACACATCGTCCTAATCTATAGGGAGAAGAGGCCTGGTGCTGGACATTGTTTGGCCTGAGGAATAAGGAGTTCATCTTCTTTGTGAGGGGGGAGAAGAAGCAAATATTCAGTCAAACAGGCTTTGTTTGTTAAATTAATCTTGTCTTGTGGTTGAGAGGTCAGAGGTCAGAGGACGGGGAAAGGGAGCAGAGCCTCGTGATGGAGACATAAGGGCTGGTGTTCCTACACTCACTTCATCATGTCTTTCTAGCGATTTCATATAACTCTGAAGTTCACTTCACATTCCATCTAAACAGAGAGTAACACGCTTTACGTTCACTGTGCTTACACCAAGATGTCAACATGTAATCTGTGTATGCACTTATCTCCCATGGCCAAACTCTTTCTGCAGTTTGCCAGCCTCAGAGCTGCTTTCCTTGAACCAGTACAAACTTACCTACTGAAGAAACATACTAGCCTTGGACGTTTGTTAATAAATGACTCCAAACTTGCTCTCTCCAACCTTCCACCTCAACGTTCATTGAATCAAGCACTTTGGCTTTCAAAAGTTGAAACCTAGGACATCTCTACAGGCCTAAGGAGACAGCAATAACTTGTCCTTGCGCTTACACAATAAGAACATCAGAAATTTTCACTGCTGCACATTCCTTTTCAGTGGCATGGAGTCATTGCATGAATGGCTCATTTCCAGTTATTGCTTTATTTTCAAAATCCATCTCTGTCTGCCAATTCAATGTCTGTCAGCTTTATGGCTGTGCTTTTTTTATTATTTTTCTTCACTATGTATATTGATAAAGCCCATGGCCAGAACTAGGCGGTCTGAAAACAGAGTGACATTTGGAAAAAGGAAAAATGACGATGATAAATGCTCTGCCGGGATCTCGGATTTGGTTCACCTAAAAAGATTATTGTTTCTGTTTGACATTTGGAGCCCGATGCAGTGCCCATAATGCCTCGTAAATCTTTTTTTTTTTTCCTTCCTATTGGACAGAATTTTTTTTTTCTTTTGTGCACTTGTACACGCACTCAGGGTGATTGAAGTCAAATTCCTGGGATATTGGACATGAGCTGTGGAGACACATGGGTTCACCGTATAGAACCAATGAAGTCTGCTCTATCGCCCTTGAGTGTGAGATAAAACTGACTGGCATTTTCCTCATAACCTTTAATGAAACAGCTTCGCCTTGGGACCCACTATCATCAAGTCTTGATTTTAGGGGTAGAGTCAAACTGAGGGACAGAAAGAAAGAAAGAAAGAAAGAAAGAAAGAAAGAAAGAATGGGGTTAGAGAGGCGCATGGACAGAGACTAAGTGCGAGACATTTAAAAAGATTACATTATTATCGTTGACCTTCCAAATGCCGGCCAAAGGTTGGATGCATCATAAATGCTTCAGTCAGCGTGGGAAAGATAAACTAACTTGGTGGGAGATTAATTTCGCTGTCTTGCTCGGCTCTCCCTGACTCACTCTACTCTTTATATCTTTCTTAGGGTAAGTCCACTTACATCTTATCTGCCTCAACTCCAGTTCTCAATTGTAAAACAAAACAAAAAAAATACAAAAAACAATAAGTTAATGGTAAATTTCTCAGACCCCCTCAAAAAACATCCATTTTTAACTGACGATAGACCTTTGTGCTTTCACTAATCATTCTGAGGTGAAAACTGATTGCACAGTAATGGCTGTTAAACAAAAAAGGGTTTGGAAGAATTTCTGAACCAAAAGTGTCCTAAATCACTTCATATTAAAGACAGAATACCTTACTAATTGATTTGTCAAGGCAGACAGTTTTTCAGCGCGTGTGTTACAACAACACTATGAAGCTGATGTGTTCTCCACTGTACTGTCTCCATTACATAGCCGTCGCTTTGCCATGCAGTCAGACAGGATGAAAACAAGACTGTGTATCTAGACCTACATTCTTGAGCTGTCTTTTGGCTGCTACATATGACACTTTGGCTGGAGCACAAGATGGCTGCCATGGACTATTTTTCTGAATAGCTCCGCAATGACAGACTTCCGACGCTGTATGCAAAGGAGTACGATGGATTTTGACAATATTATTACCATGTGTATCTAATGATATTGTGCATTTAATTTCCATTTTCCTCCTAATCTGGTGAACTGCTAGTATTTAGGATCGCAACTCTAAAATCTATTTTAGGTTGGCATCACATTTTAAATATATCCTGCTTTACATTTCATTAAAACTTAAATTCCCACAGTGGTTATTGTAAATGTGGTTCCAAGCTGCTTATCTAATACCATACATACGTGGTTGTGTTATATAAAGGTTATCTAATCAATCCCCAATGTTTTCCTAAACCTTACTATATAGTTTTAGTGCCTAAACCGATACAAACAGTGATCGTATGATGAAGGTGTGTTACGTGTGTCGGTGGTCATGTTGTTTTCGAGAACCATTTATTGTGAAATTTTGAGGGGGCTGTCAATTGACCCTAATCCTACATGTAAGCACAATTTTTCTGTGTTTAACTTTGATTATAGTGATGTTTATGAACCATACCAGTAATTTTGCATGTGAAAGTTAATCTATCTGCCTGCATCCTCTGTTAGTGCCCGTTGTTTCTTAAAGCATGAAGCCATATTTTTGGCAGTTGAGATGTTTTACATACGTTTTTAAATTAGTGTACAAGGATGTGTAGTGATGTGATGGTTAGGGCAACTGACTGACATTGCCATCATTTAGCCTCTCCAATTTCAACCTCAATTTATGTCTTAAACACACAGTATAACATAACTTTTCTGCACCATAGCAAAGGAAGTACAGTGTTTGGAGCTGACAGCAGTATTATTTTGTATATCAATGCATCAAATATTTCAGGCAGATAGCCTAATGAAATGAAGGAAGTTAAAAGGACCCCTGCAGAGGAAAAGCATACTACTGCTGTTTTTCAAATGAGGCAAATGTCAATTTTGCTCACCCAGGATTCCACTCATTACACAGAACTCTTGAAAGCTATGGGGGTGACTTCTTAATGGTAAAATGTTGTATATGTAACATGCATATACATACATACATATATGTTCCACAGTCATGAATATCATAGTTTCACTGTTGGCAATGTGGTATTAAAAAGGTAAACTCAAGTCTTGTCAGTCAAGCTTGAGTTTTCTAAAATGAAAGTTTTTTTTAAAGGATTATGTTGGATAAAGATTATGCTCTGAATGAAAAATGATCACACTGTGAAGATAGTGACCTGGCCAAATTCTCAAGATCTCAGTACAATCGAGCATCTGTGGGATGTGCTGGACAAACAAGTCGATGTATGGAGGCCCCACCACACAACTTAAAGCACCTAAAGGATTTGCCGCTAACGTCTTGGTGCCAGATACCACAGCACAACTTCAGAAGTCTGGTAGAGTCCATGCCTCGATGGGTCAAAGCTTTTTTGGTGTCAAAAGGGGCAGTTATAATGCTATGGCTGATCTGCATTAATAATCAATGGTCTCATGGTTCCTTTCTTCCACTCAGCCATAGGTTCTAATAGAATAAATAGTATGAATAGCCTCATGGTGGTGAAGAGTGGACTGTTTGGATGGCAGAGCAATGGCAGGGCATTTCAGTGACAGCTTGCCTGTCCTGAAAAACTACAACTTATAAACTGGACATACCAGAGCTACTTTGTGTGTTAAAGGTTTAAGTTAAGCATAGAGAATGCAACCATCAAAGCCAACCAATCAGAGGATGGCATGTCTTGCGAGAACATTAATGGGAGATACAATAGCACGGAAAAGTTGTCATTGAAAGTAATCCCAGATAGTGTGGAATCTGACAGTCTTGTCTGGCTATAGCGCTGTGAGACCATAATTATAACCAGCACAGTTGATGGGAATCGAGCAACTATACGTCAACATATCTGGTTACGAACAAACATGATTGCAACTTGTGGCATGGTGGGATGCCACAGAATCACTAAAATCGTTACAAATCATTCTCCCAACAACACCCTATTAGCCATATCAACATATTTTCACTCTCAACTCGTCAAATACAGCAATTTGAGTCAGTGGCATTATTCTTCTGCAACAACGCTCTATGCTATGTCCCTGTAGTGTCAGTTTTGCACATGAAGGGCTCTGCAGTCAAGTTAGGACTAAAACGTAATATGCAACGTCGGGTTAGACTTTCAAAACAAAGGCTACGTGGCCAAGTTAGTAACAATAATGTAACATGCCGTGTCCTGTAAGACTTTCTAAATAAAGTGTGTGACAAACAGTTTACATATTATGACACACTATGACTATAGTTTGGTTAGGTTTGTTTACAAAAAATACTTGAGTAGGTTAAGGAACCAAAGCTACTTGCTTAAGTTTTGGAAAATATCTTATTTTCACCTAAAAGATTTATATTCAGCCTCATAATGCAAGTCATGTAAGGGACCTCAATTATGAACATTAACTTACTTACATAACTTAGAAACAAATCACTCTCAACCTTTGGTTAGTCCATCCATCGTTAGTCCATCCAACCACCCCCTACTCTGACTTTACTCACTCTTTACACTGCTACAATAAAAAGGCACTCCAAGTGTAAGGCCACAGACACAGGCTGTTGTATTTCACGCATTGGTAGTGTCTTGATCAGTGTCCCTATCAGATTTGTTTTTTGGGAGATGGAACAAGCTTAAATACTAAAAATACAACGTTAAAAGCCAGATTAAATGAATAAATCACTCATTTGATCACTGTAAGGCATGTTTCATTGATGTTTTTGAATTTCCCACACAAAATTGAATGCATTGCTCCGGTCAGACATCCGATAGCAAAATGATAAATGAATACAGTGACTATCAGGGGAACACAGTTGAAAAACACACTGAATGAATACTATCTGATTTTTAACAAGAGCTTGATATCAGCCACAGAGGAGATGAAAAGATTTAGACTTGGAAAGAAAAAAGACACAAGGGCCCAAAGATAAAGTCCAGGAAGTAGAAAGGAGCTGGAGCTGATTACACATTCCGCCGGGCCGGTAGTCTTAACATGGTGAGAGGGGCCATTTCATCTAAGTGAAATAATTAGGCTGTCTGTGACAAGACTCATTAGTGTAAGGATGTATCAGATGTGAGGGTCATGATTTGAATTAGGCTGCTGATGAATTTTATGAGCGCGACAGAGGAGAGTAACGATAACTCTGGAGGAGTCACAGGGTGATGCATGAACTTTGCTGCAGACAAGAGAGTACTTTTGTTTGTGTTTGCATATGTGTTTGTGCTTGTGCGTATCATTTCAAGCCACAGCGATGTATTATATCTAGCGTCCCTGTCTGATGATGTAATTTTGGCGTGTGTGAAGTCATGTGTGTGTGAAGTCACATTAAAGAGATGCTGACTGACAATTAGTCACGTCTAACGCTCACACAAAGAAGCATGATGAGGACCCAAACACACACCCACACACACACACACACACACACAGAACTGCTCTTGCCTACAGCAGAAAGGTCTGGATAGAGAAGACAGCAGACCCAAACAGGCTTTAGTTCAAAGTGGAGAACAACACACACACACACACACTCAGTCATGGAAAGTAATGTGTGTAAACCAGTTGGTCCCATTGCAGCGGGTTACATCATTCTGAGTGACTGGAGAAGAACATTGCTTCTATAAACTTTGGTTACATTTGGTCTGGTTACATTTTTACGCATTGGGAATTTACATTTGGGATTTTAACATTACTTTATTTTAACATTTACTTGTCAAATGTTTTGTTAGGGATTACACTGGAAGTGGGCGGACTAACCTACAAGGACAAACCTGTAAATCTGACTCTCAGGTGTCAGAAGATTCCCTGTTCAGTTTTTTCATGTATAACAAGGATGATAAAAGAAGCTCAAACAAGCATGTCCACTAAATGATTGATATCCTCAATCCCGCAAGCAGCTAAATCCATGTTCGAACAGAAGGATGCTTTGTAGCTTTCAGTGTACAATCTGGTTTAATGCTTTTGATTCACTGGTTTCATACTGTGTTGAAGCTTAAGAACAGGATATTTAAAAGTTATTAGGATACAGGGACAAATCTTTACAGTGCTTGCTCTGATGGTTTTTAATTGCTGTGTGCCTGGAAAGTCATAAAGTCTGTTGCATTATCGCGGTAATTCTACATTTATTTTTTTGTAGGATGATTTTGATAATTTGGGCTCATTTGATCTTAGCTTAGTGTAGATGTTGCATTGCTTTTTATCTGGTGAGACTAAATTACAAAAATCCTTAAAGAAAATAGAAAATGAACAAGAAGTTTCATGTATGAAAGATTCAAAATAATTTTCACCCAACTCCTGAACATTAAAGAGAGGCAGTTCTTTGTACATTGTCACAACCTGGCTCTAAAGCCATAACAAAATATAAGGAAACACTGGCTGAAAGCAAATACAAAAGTGATTTATTAACCAAAAAACACAATTTGAAATGTAATTAAAACTGAGAATAAGATGGGGGTGTTTTATCAGTGGTCAGCGGTGAGGGCACGTGTGTGCAAGAGTGTTAGATGTAATCTGAGCAAAAGATGTTGGATGGCTGGAAAACAATACAAACACTGTGTTGGTGGAAGGTTGCAAGACAGCTGCAGCTATGAGAGGGCCTAGTGTGGGCAGGTGCTTCCAACTACGACCATGCTCTGCCTCCCAGGTACACTATAAGTGACAAGACAGGGGACCATCACATCCCCCTCTGCAAAACTGTTAAGATTAACTGTTTCATATCACTCATTCTTATCACCCATACATACCTTACCAACTGTTCTTATAAATATTACATTCCAAAATAGATTCTCCAGGGCAAACCAGTGGCCTTGCTCCAAAGGTTCAGCATCCCTTGGATGTGTGTGAAACGATTTCCAAATAATTTGACTCGAATGTGAATTTAGTTTGATGCATGTTTTTGAGTGATAAGAATACATAGAAAAAAATATTATTCAACAATTAATTTTTTTGTGCTAAATAAAAGATATTTTTAACAGAAATCTGTCCTGCTTAACTTGACAGAATAAAATAAATATTTATTTATTTAACAGAACTGTCCTGCTTAACTGAAAACAGTATAAAATAACAGAAAACAATAGAAAGTTGTTACTTTCTTACTGATATATAGTTCATGTGTAGTATATCAACTGCCTGTGCAGTACAAATTATGCACATCACATCTATCTATGGACTGTTTGAACTGACATGTGTAAGGTTGTATATATGTATGTATAGTATAGTGTGTATTTTTTATCTATTATTCATCTATGTATTACTTTTATGTATTATTTATCTATTTTATGTATTCATCTATCAATTGTATGTGTTCATTACACTAAACATTTTTTTGGACACAAAATACTGACATTTATTGGACTTAAAAAACATTCTTATTTTTTCTACATACCATATCTGCCTCTGGTGTTGCCTGGTGGACAACAAACCAGTCGAGGGTCCACCTGGTTGTCCCTCATGTGTAGACCACTAGATGCATGCTGTTTCACGTCAAACAGTTCACCATGGGCTACAGAAAAAGTGCGCCAGCAGACATTATCTACACTTTTTCCAACCACGTTTTCTTTTTCTCATTCGAGTCTGTATTTTTGCAGCCTTTTCTTTTTTTATCGGGGGAGTACCGTTACTGCTCGTGGTGGAAGGCGTACCATCTGCAGTGTCCTGTGAACCTGTGTCGTTGTGAGCCATGCTGGATTGTTTTGCCAGTTGCCTCAGTCTCTTGTCTTCCGGTATCTTCTTGCAAGCGACAGTACCTCGACCAATGAGAAGAGCCGGATTCTGCATTGTTATTCTCGTGTGTGAGTGTCCTGTCGGCTCATTGGTCACAGAACAGGAGAGGGCTGGCAGTAAGATTACCGTATATTTTCATATAAAACGCCCTGTCATTCATTGATTCCATTGACATTTTAAAGACCATTTTGATTCTCACGGAAATACGGGACAAAGTGCGTCCCTTTTAAGCTCAATACGGGATGCGTAACTTTGTTTCTAAATACGGGATGATTCCGTTTTCAAGGGACGGTTGGCAACCCTACCTTCAAATAAAGTTTCACCTGATTAACCACTGGTTAGCATGTCACAATGAGTTGAGGAAAGTCAACAGTGTTGGTTGTGGCTACTACTGCCACAAACAAACACATCAAAATGCTTCAGTGACAAGATTAGAGTTTGGACATCACTACCATCCATTTCTTCAAGTTAACCTTATTTCATATTAATGTAATTAAAAGACTGTTAAACTAAAAAGAAGAATCTAATTACCTGGACGTACCTACCAACAGTTTGGGTTGGTAAAACCTTCCAAACACATCAAAAATGTAAAAATCCAGGCAGAGGGCTGCAGAGTCTCGGCAGATATTACACACCAGATACACTGTAGGTGAGTTTCCCAAGTGCCTGAGTACACGGTTACGTCATCGAAATACACTGAAAAAACCTCTCATGTCACCAATAATGTGGTATAAGACGCTGGAATGTAGGCAGCATATTACAAAGCTTGTAAGCTTTACGTGTAAGAGTAGAGACCAGTGGGTGTTATGAAATCGGCTATTTCATGCATTCACTGGGACGAGGGAACCTGCGAATATCACTTCAAGGATCAAAATAGCTGACAAAGGCGACGTATCATCAGACTTTGGAATGCATGGTATGGACCAGCTTGAAACAACAGGGCACTGCAATACCATACTACCATACCAACAAATTATTTACCTCTTCATCCAAATACCTTCGTTTGTTGATGTTTACAGGATACAACCTCTGCTTAGTTGTTTTCTTGTCTCCAACATCAGCATCATGCTAAGTTGTCCCCAAGTGGAGTCCTAAGTGGAGTCCCCAAAGGAAAATATGGAGTTGAAAATAAGTATACCGTAATATGTCCTGTTTAAAATGCAAGCTACTCTTGATTTTAACAATTGCACTGTAGACAAAATATTTTACGCCTTGCCATTTTTGTGTCCCGTGGACTGGATCATCTTTCTCAATGTTAAGCCGACTGTCTATCTTTGCAAGGACCCTCCCTGGCCCAATAAAGCCATGCTTCGTTGTAAGAAAACCCTGGTTTGAACAGGAGTACATGTCTTCCTTTGGTACAATTTTACTTGCAGTCTCGTTTCACCCCTTTACCAGGGATCTTGTGATGTTCCTGGATTGCACCTTTCTATCCCCTTTATAACTCACTCCCGCCATCATCATCAGTATGTGTAATAGTTGAAATCTTCTTTGGTGTCTCAACAGGTGGTCTTGTTGCAGTCAAGACGAATTAGGCACCAATACACTGGTGGAAGGAAAAATTAGGTGAAGAGAAAAGACTTCATTTTGCTTCATCTCTCCTTGTTTCTCTATCTCCCTGACATGGAGGTCTGTGCAACTCTCCAAGGATATGCCTCTCCAGGCCATCACTGACCCACCACCAGACCTATCCTGCTGGATGCTGTTACAGTCAGCTTAACATTCGCTACGGCATCTCCAGACTCTTTCACAACTGTCAAATGTGCTCAGTGTGAAGCTGCTCTCATCTGTGAAGAGAATGAGACACCAATGCCGGATCTGCCGATTCTGGTGTTCTCTTGCGAAAGCCAATCGAGCTGCATTATGCTGGGCTGTAAGCACAAGTTTGGTCAGGAACATGCACACCAGTAGCATGCTGGAGGTCCTTCTGTAGGGCTCTGGCAGTGCTCTTTCTGTTCCTTCTCAAACTAAGGAGCAGATACCGGTCCTGCTGCTGTATTGATGCGCTTCTACAGCCCTGTCCAGCTCTCTTTGTGCAATGGCCGGTCTCCTGTTATCTCTTCAAACTCTGCTGAGAGACACAATAAACCTATACCGCCTCATGCTACCAGTAGTGACAAGGACACTAGCAGAACACATAACTAGAGAAGAATCAGTCAGGACGGATGAAGAGAGAGCAATTGTCCGTGGCCACGGCATGTGAAACCATTCCCTCTTTGGGGGTTGTCTTTCTTTTGTCTCTCCGTTGCAGCTGTTGTCACTTTCATTCATCACTTGTGCTTCCTAAATGGACAGATTGATACCCCTGAAATGTAAGTGACTTGGTGTTATACATCGACTATTAAGTGTTCCCTTAATTTTATTAAGCAGTATTAACACAGATATCCAAAAAGGAGGTGGCTTAATATATTGAAAGGTTCTAATGGCAGATTTATAGTTCACGTAGGACGTAGCAATAAGGTGTTAAGAATAAGCGCTGGTGTGTTAAATGCATTTTTTATGACACACGTGTTTTCAGATGTATTTTTTGTACTTTTGTTTTTCTTTATGAATTTATTTTGAAATCCAAATTGCAGACCCAGGCCTGCAATTTTTTGCAATTGAAGTTTGGATTTAAATAGCCCAATATCATAAGTTAAAATCTGCATTAAATATTGATCATACTGAAGGATGTAGAATTACCATAAGGGAGAAACTGCATTACACAACGTTGAACTGACCTGAAATGGACTGAAGTGAACTCATCAGGGGAAAACATCAAAACAGAGGAGTCCAGGTTCTCTGTGGTGTGTTGAGTCTTGAGCCAAAGACAACTGACAGTTCCATCATTTGAAAAGCAGCAGGAGGAGAGCTGCTCTGAAATCCCCCTCTGTGGGGATCCTTTCTACTTTGCATCCAACATTGCTGTCTCTGAAAATGTGTTGCCACACTCTCCCCAGACAATAAATACAACACTTGTATATGTAATTCCTTACATTGTTGAAGTCAGCCTCTCAGAGAGATTTTAAGTGGTCATTTTCTAATAAATAGAACAGAAAGAGTGTGATGAAACAAGGAACATTAAAGGAAATCACCAAAGGCATTATAATCCATCTTTATATCACACAAATGAGCTAATTTACTAAAAACCAATGGTGCTAGATGTAAAGTCAGGCAATCACCAAAGTCATGAAGCTATATCATCTGGGAACAATGTTTGTACAAAATAGTATGGTAAACAATCCAATAGTTGAGTTAGTTGAGTCTGGATCGAAGTGGCGGATCAACCTACAGACTGACATGACTATCCAAGGAGCCATGCTCCTTGCGTGGTTTCTTGTTGACTCACTTTGACTTGGGTGGGTTTGTTGTATTTTTAAGCAGTAAACTAATGACAGAACATTGTAGATGGAGTGATGTTATACCTATGGGTTACGTAACTGACATGAAGTGTTGCATGGCAACAGGAATGCTTTAACACACCCTTGGGTTCTTGCTGTCTTGCTAGCAATGCTCGTCTTTTTTTTTTTCTTTTTCTCTGGGCGATGTCTCATGATGTGATTTTTGTCTGCCTGGGCCCCTGTAGAGTTTTTTTTTTGTGTTCCTCGTGCCTCTTATTTCCATGGTGACGATGGCTCATGAACATGCGGCGGCTGGTTGCCCATCCAAGTTATGCTACAATTTTTTTACTGTCATTCTTTCGGCTTTATTTCCAAAACACATACTGCCTATTGCAGAAATGCAGTCATCATCATCAGAGAAGAAAGTGGCTTTGGATTATGCACAGCAGACTTTGAGACCATCACGGCCCAAGGCGTCTTTCAACCATCCAACCTGACATCTTGGACCACCCAAGGGAGGAAGAAAGTCGTAATAAGAGCCATGCTTATCCAACTTGATAAAAGGCTGCTCCTGGCTAATGTCTGGTCATAGCAAAAGGAAATGGATAAAATGGGCAAAAAATTTCAAATCAGAGACCGTTGTGCCCACAGAGACCTGTCTCCACTAAATCATCTCAGATCAAGCGGTTGCACTCAACGGGCGGACAGTGGTCTGAGCAGACAGAGAGTGCAGGACTACAGCTGGCTGAGGAGAGGTGTACTCTGTAACATCGATGCTTGGTGCTCACACACAGTCACAGTTGATGGACAGTGTTGCCCAGATGTGGAATCTTTTTATACGCAGATGCCAGCCACATTACCCTCACCATCGTGTTGCTGCCGCTTTCATTCAACCTGATGCAGATTCAAAAGATGCACTAAATTTTTTTTTGTATATTTGTATTAAATTACCTATATATGTTCTGTAATTTGTTTTTGTTTTTAAAGACATAAGGGGGCGAAAGAGATCAGGAATCTCAAAAAGAAACAGCTGCATGAGTTACAGGAAGCACAGCTGCAAAAACTGAACTACAATCTGATCTATTTATCTATTGAATATAATGTGGCATGCTTACTTCCCATTCAGCAGGGACTGCACACAGTTCCTCATTATCAACACTACCCTGAAACAAGCTGCAAAGTGAGATGTATTTTTATGTGGTAAGAAAGACCAGTTAGCAAGTCAAAGACATGGTTGACACCTCAAACATGTGACTGTTTTGGACAATCAAGGGGGCTGCTCGCTATCCTCTCCTTATACTACTAACAACTTGCCCTCGCTAGAAAAGAGAGGTGGAATACTCAGTAGGAAGCTGGCAAGCATCAAGTGAATCCACAGCATTACCACAAACATTATTTAAACAAGGTACACTGAAAAATGAGAGGAGGAAGTCTGATTAGGAAGAAGAGTAAAGGAGATAGAATAGTAAAGGTAAAGACACAATTACAGAGAGTGCAAATAAATTATTCTATTAATGTTTGTGAGCTGAAATATAAAATAGAGTAATGAGAATCTGTTTCTTAGTTCTACTAAAGATTAGAGAGGAAGAAGGAAATCTAAGTAAGGGTAAAATTAACGGCTAAATCGTTGTGGAAAACAGTTGTTTTCTTTATCAACAGTGCCTTTTAGTCAGTGGTAGAATGCAGCTTTCCACACAGCACATTTACTAAATTGATGTACAGTGCAGTGATGTACTAATTTGAGGTACTTGTACATTACTTGAGTATTTAACTTTATACTTTTACGCCAGCACATTACTGGTCTCATAGGCAAATATTGTACTTTTACTCTATTATAGTTATCTGACAGTTATAGTTACAAATTACTTTGCAGATTACGATGTTTAATCTTGTACACTGGATCTTCAAGATGTGTGGATTTTGAATGTTGGTGATAAACTGAAGCATTCCATTATGAGAAAATGGACCTCCTTTTTCAGCTAAATAAACCATTTTAAAACCATCTTAGATTAAAATCCCTCACCACAAATCTGAAAGCAGGCTGTTTTTCTAACACTTCTGTGATTCTCACAGGACAGCCACTCTCCAAATATATCCAAAAACAAACTGTTATTTGTCTCCCAACTCAGTAATAGTGCCTGTAATAGTTTATTACAGCACAACAGTTACCATGAGCAAGATACACTAAACAGTCATTGTCCTCCTTTTCTTTTTCATAGATAATAACAACAGATGTTTTTTTATATGATATATTGATTGCTGAACTGGAATTGTCCTGTTTTCATTTCAAAAGTCTGGTCATCTTTTCTTAAATTACGATACGTAACTTAATGTATGTAAATAAGGTAACTTGTGTTAAGCGACATACACTACTACATGAGTGATGTACTTAAGTTACGTGCCATGAGTCAGATCACTAATGGAAGTTTTGTTATGTAACTGAATTTGGTTGTCTTAACCCAAAGCGTAATCATTTCCTAAACCTGAACAGAACAAAATTGTGACTGTTTGACAACATCAACAGTGCCTGTTCTCACTGTCCTCCTGTGTCACACCCTGGGTGCCTAGCTAGTCCTGCTGTACAACCAGAGGGAGGGATTGCTACTGGCTGCTATATTGCATGTAGTCCAACGGCTACTTCTAACACATGCTGAGGTCATGGAGAAGATTAACTGCGGTGTCAAACTTAGAAACTAATGGCCATTGACCCAGCTGTCAAATTTGGCGTATTGGGAGTGAAAAGTGAACAGTACAATCCGACCTGCTTATCAGCCCCCCAAATACATCTGCAACAGACTCACACTGCACACTGATGGCCAGAAAAGCTTTGAATGTATGCCATCAAAGCCTATACACTACTCAAAATTATTTAGGGTAATGGGTGCATATGTTTTTGCATTGATATGCCATTAAAGCCTTAAAAATGTTTGCTTCACAAATCACAAATTAAATTTCACATATGTCACAGAATAAAGAATCAAGTGAGATCTCTGACTAATTTTGAGTAGTGCATATCTCTTTGTATCTTGTATGTGAATGTCTTTAACCACATCCCATATTATAGCTATCCTACAAAAACCACACAAAGGATAACCATGCACCTCCGACAAGTTTACATAATTTGTAAGGAATTAAAATTATCCCAGCCTCAGGAATGTTTGCTCAACAGTTCTAAGGAAGTGGCAATCAAAAGCTTAATCTAGAAGGACAGAAAGTTCAGGTCACAGCGTCACAGTGCTGTTTCCTCATTAACATTACATAAGAAAGAAGTGTGAATAATTTTAGAGTCCCAACTCAATTAGTCTGTTTTATTCCTCTGTGTCTTCTTTTAACACACGCCTTAATGACAGCGAATATTTTTAGGGTCACAACAGCCCAATTAAATATGTCTTCATGCTTGAGCAACTTACAGCAGAGTACTTTTTAAAGTCCCACATGCTCAACCGTCTGTGACTTTGTTGTGTAAGCTTTAATTACTGCTTCATTAAAAAATGATGTTAGTAGGTAACCACAATGGCTATCGTAACCTCAAAAGTTTACATTTTCTGTATGAATTCTCGTTCAAATGTTATTTTTTTAAGAGGCTGTGGTGTGCTGCTGCCCCCCAGATCTATTAATTAATTCATCCATTCAACCTTTATTTAAATCTTGAGAAATCGTTGAAGGCAAGCCTTCATTTTGAATGATAACGGCGCAAAAATGTGATAACAAACCGAAACATAATAAAATTCATGCGTCACTTTTCATATTAATCATACAGAATGCACAAGGCAGGGGTAAACTGAAATAACTGGAATAACAAAATGATTTTGAAACACATTGAGGGCTAGGAGCTGGAGAGTGTTGGTGTTTACACTGCCGTCACAGCAGCTTAGGGCATCAGACATGGTGCCAGACCAGGAGGCAACAGAACCAAACTCAGCTTATGGACATAATGACAGAGGTAAAGAGACCAAAGATGACGTTTGGATGGAAGCTAACAAGACAAAAAGAGACAGTGGTCGAGCAAAAGACAAGAGTCTTATATTGACTGTTAGTTCCTGCCATCAACTTCAGTGGATGACAGACATCAAGCCGGACTTGTTCCTGTTGAACAGTAAACAATATTAGCTGGCTTCCAGAGTGAAATGTCTCATGTTGTTGCACTTACTTGATATTTCATAAGCCAGGTCAACAGAAGTTTAACTGGTAGCATGTTACAGCCAGGTATTATTGTATCTGTTCCAAGTTACATTTGCCTGGTGTTCTGTTAATGCTGTGATTTGTGTGCAGCACTCGTGAAAATTGCCACGGCATTTGGCAAAATATGCCTAAGCAAGACTGCTGTTGAGTGTTTTTGTGGTCAGCATGTAACACTTTGAAACTGAAACTGAATTACTACACAACATTGCTTCATTGCTTTAACAAACTGTACGTCACCTGAAGATGTGTTTGTGATCTCTTGTGTGGTCCCGTTCGTGGATCCAACAATTAAAATCTGGATACAGTGTTGGAGGCAGAGCTCCATTAACTCCTATGTAAACTGCTCAATGGTCAAAAAAGACAGAATAAAGCTTGACTTTCTGGTTATAAAATTCCCTGGAGGTGTGGCCCATAGAGAGTGTGCACTGGTGACTTCCTAACAAAACTTAGAACTTTGTACTTTTAAGGGGCACTCAGCAGATCTTGCAAATGACCACCTGTTTACTTCACATAACCCCGCAATGATGTCATCAGGATAATCGCAGTTTGGTTTCCTACATTTTTACATTTACATTTAGGGCAGACGCTTTTGTCTAAAGCGACTTACAGTTATTCATACATAAGTACGTTCATACACTGATGGAGGTTGCTGCCATGCAAGGTGCTGACCAGCACATCAGTAGCAGTTTGGGTTCAGTATTTTGCCCCAGGACACTTCAACATGCAGACCAGGGAGTCCAACTTTCCGCCAGCTCTACCCCTGAGCCACAGCCGCCCAGGTTTTTAACATCAGGCCTGTTTTACAAACTCATGGCATGAATTTGGAAAGGTTTAAGCATTTACCAGGTAGAGAGGCCCATTGCAGAGATGCATTATGGGAAATGAACCATATTTTTGGAGTTTGAATCAAGCTGAAAGTCTGAATATCTTCTCTGTTTCATCAATTTCGACGATTGATTTAAAACTTTTTACCATGTGAGTGTCCCTTTAAAACAATGCACCACACTGTTTCCCTGCACTGTGCAGCAGCGTCCCATTGTTTTTTTTATTTCCAGGCCCTCAGTAGTGAAGTCACTGCCTTCTACTGTGTCATTGATGCAACATGAGCAAACTGTCATGCAATATGCAGAAAACTCCCCACTAACAATAATCTTTGAGCTTTTTAGGCGTGTCACGGCGAGACAACAGTGCGACGCAACAGTGACAAGAGGTGACAGTGCTGCTGCGACACAGTGCAGAGGAAAGGTGGGCTGCTCACGGTTTTGGCTGACATCAGTCAATCACAGAGTAAAGAGAGGGAGGTCAAGTAGAGGAAAGCAGAATATCCCTTCCTTTCTCTCATGTTCAAGTACCTGAATACATCTGTGGCAATCTCAGCGTCTGGTCTGAGTGTTCATGCCTCAAGCCTCTCATTATTTGAGAAGAAAACTGAAGAGTCAGCGGGAATCGCTTGTCATTTCAGACAATACAGCAGCCGTATAATCAGTAAAATATTGTTTCTCACCACCTTTGTCTCTCCAAATATCACTGTCGTCCAAACCATCCTCACCGTCTCTCTGTCCGACACAAGGAGATTTATTGTCATGTATAATATCTGTCTTGCACACACAGCAGGAGGCATACACACTGCAGAAAGCAGCTTGACAGCACGCAGAGATGATTGTCTTCTCGACTGTACAAAGCTGCGGGTTAACTCTGTAACCTCCTTGGAACTCGGCAGGGGCCTGTGGTCTGATTTCTACTGTAGATGTCACAGGTGAGAGAAGAACAAATCCGTCTCCATCCTCCCCCTCCTCCTCCTGGCTGACCTCCTTTCTGTGTTGACTCGCCTCTTATACTTACACTCCCTGTATATGGAAACACTGTTCTTCGGAACTATGGCTGTACACAACGGTTATTTTCAAATATTGGGGTTGTTGAGTTTTAAACTGTTAGACTAATGTGAAATAAGTCTATCATTATATCACAGGGCATGGTAACATTTTCAGTGGCTTGATTTCCCCAATAAAAGTAAAAAAAAAACTTGAAGGCATTCAAGTTACAATAATACAGAACAAAAGAAACACGTGTGAAGCCTAGACCAGATGATGTTTGACATTTTGATTGATTTTATGGATTGACTGCTTGATGAATGACCTGAAACAGTTAATTCACTGCCAAAACTACTGATTAGATTTCTGTCAATTGAAGCCCAAGCAATCATTTTAACACTATTCAAAAGTTCACACACATTTCCTGCCTGGCTAAAACACACAAAAACAAGAACAGACAGGTTGGTTGGTTGATATATTGTGTCTATATGTACATTCACAGAGGTTCTGGCACATTTTCTGGCCCTGGACCTGAAAACCTCCTCTTCCCGGTGGTCCAAAGCTGCTGAGACTTCACCAAAATCACTGTTAGTTTGTGCCGTGTGTGATGTAGTGCTGTAAAGAATTACTGTGATGCTCACCAGTCACTGAAGTTACATGGGGCAGGATTAAGTTTTGGGTGGGGGCAGAGTAGGTTTGACAGGGACACCATTCACAATACTGCAAGTCACTGTAACATTAAGATTGTTTTTAATTTGTGAGTATAAGGTAACATACTGTAGTGACATATTGTTACAGTCAAGCAAAGCAACCTGACTAATTCCCGAGGCATACATTAAGAATTAAGCTTAAGGCAGATGTGTTTCACAGTCCTGTTGGAACGTGCGACAACTGGCACAGCAGCCTAAAGAAGACAAATGCGTGTTATTGCTTAATGATCCAATGTCATAATTGCCACAAGATTTTTTTTTTCATTTTCTTTTTTTTTTTTTTTTTTTTTTTTTTTTTTGCAATACCTGATATTATTTTGCAGGAGATCAAGCATCCACCAACAGGGTCAGGAGTTGAATGCTGCAAATAGAGGGACAGGTGGTGGAGGCAAGTGTTTGTGTGTGTGGAGATGGTAAAGTGGCAGTGATGGTGGGTTAGGGTTAGGTAACTTGAGACCCGCCCACGAAGATGAAATCTGAATTCCAATTAACAATGTAATTTTACAGCACACACAGACCATCCGCCCTCCAGCTCCACCCACCTCATCACACCTGTGTGCATCACGCAGCATGCATCAGCTCTGCAATTTACCACAGCGTTACCCACACATTTGCTGCCACTTGATTTTCTATTTTTGCAGCTGTGCATCCCATTCTCACTCACTCAAGACAGAGCAACCGTCAGTGGACAGCACGGTTTTATATACCAGTTGGTTTGCTTGACTGGAACTTACTCTACAAAGAAAAGATCAAGCCCCCAGGAAAAGCACAGGGCCTTGGAGCAAGTTTTCGTAGTGGCCAAAGTGTAATTACACCACCACGTGATGCACTGGGTCCCAAAAAGACTCTTTACCATATGCTTACTTTGTATGTATCCCCATTCAAGTTGGCTGGGTGCTAAACCAGAGGTTACCAAGCTTGGTCAGTGGAAGTCTTGAGTTGGTCTCTAAAGTAGTTGTTCAGTTATGCCCACAAGTTGTGGCAGGTTGGCTTCCGATCTCCAGATATGCTCTTCTTGTGAAAATGAAAGATCTCCTCAACATACTAATAGAACTCATTGAGCGTCATCTTCTTTGTCTCAGGCATTCTGTATGGCCTGCTCTGACTATCCATATGTGGTCCTACCAGCTGGATATGTACAGCCACCCCAGGTCGGCTCCGGAGGTAAAATCTGACACTGGTCTGGCCCGCATCTAAACTCTAGTAAGGGTGTGCTGCGTGTTGTTCCCACAGAGGAATTGAGAGGAATTGATGCTGGGTCCAATGAGACAGAGGTAAGACCGGATTTCTATTGTCAAAAACACAACTCACAACTCTCCTGCCGCAGCTTCCTGTTGTGGGGAAGCCCTGCAAATCCATTACCGTGTGCAGTAAGAAATGCTTAATAACGTTCTTTTCCCTGTCCGCTCTCGATAGTAACTGTTATAAACTGGTAGGCAAGACACATATGAACTTTGATTGCATTTCCATAAAGTGATAATCACACATTTTCATCCTTGAGCTCTCTCTCGTGGGTGGGGTGTGTTAGACCATGGATTAAACTTACACCGGAATATCCCTTTAAAACTCCCTCTTGATTGCTAGTGAGGTGAACAGTGTGCAAGAGTTTTCTTCTGATTTTGTCAGCCTCTGGTCTTTTCCCATGCACCTGTCAATCCACAGGTGTGCAAAATGTTTACTCTGTGAACTGTACTGATGTATTCTGTATTTCATTGTTTTTATGGCTGAGGTTTTACCCCTCTTCGTTCTATAATTTTACTGTTCTCATTATTGTTGTATACGATTTTGACCGGCAAGGTATTCTTCTTTTCTAGTTCTAGTTTTTATTGATCTATATGTTCTTATTTAGGTTTGATCATAATTTATTTTTTGTTACTGCCATATTTGTTTCATCGAGCCTGTGTGAATGAGGATTCAGAGCACTGCTGTGAAAATACTTTATGCTCAGTCAACTTTCCCTGAATAAACTATGGTCGATCACATAACCTACAGTGATCCAAGGCCCATCCTCTTGCATGTCTTGTGTCACTGCTTGTTTTAGGCCGATGGTCTTAAAATGTGGTGTAATCAGGCGCATTCCTTTTGCATTGACGTCTTGAGGCAGCAGAAAGCCTCTGCAGATGGGCCCCTGATCTAAAGTCAATGTCACAGTGTGTTACCTGCCTCATAGAGGGCTTGATATTCAGATAGAAAGATGTTATTTATGCTCATAATTTCTTCCTGTCAATCTCAATGTCACATATACTGGCGTCAGCTTGCACTAACCAATTTCAGCCAATAATATCATGCCAGCCACCCATCAATCACTCACTTTAAGCAGTGAGTGAGTGGCACAGAACTGAGATTTCATGTCAAAAAGACACTGCTAGAGCGTGTCACTGATGCTGTACAGAAACAAATTCATAACTTCATGTGTCCCCTCTGCCATAGTACCTTATAAACAGAACACCCCTGTAGTGGGATATGTGTTTAGATGTGTCATGCATGCATGACTTTCACGCACATATGCTGTGGATGTTTAGGGTAGTTATGTCTTCCATGTATGAAGTGGAAGCGAATGCCCTTGTAAAAGGACAGTAAAGAATCTATCAATCTCTCTTTACATTTCAGCTTGACTTTAATTATCAGGGAGGTTACTTTAAGTCATTAAAACGTTTCCATGAACACAGGTCAATGGCCCAATCATTGAAAGTTAAAGTATACTCGGACTTGTGCGTAAACGTTCACATCATCTCCCTTAAGGAGACAGACTTAATGTTTCTGCTGCTGGAGTCCATTGCAGGTAATGTCACAAGTATATTCCTCATTAAAGAAGAATTATTTCTCCCACTCACACTCCATTTCCTATTAATAGGGATGATAGCTTTTATGAGTAACGTGCGAGTCATGAGTCCATTGTTCAAAACTTGAGACTCTTTTTACTGACTTGAAAGTGAAGAGTCCCCTATCGCCATTAAATCCTACACTGACTTGCCCCTTTTGAGTGCTACTAGCTAGTGTTTACTGTGAAGATGATGTGAGACCACGTGCAAAGCTTCTCTTATAATAACTGTATTTGTGGTTTGTTACTATATTAACTTAGCCCTGTGGGGGAAGAAAGCACTTTGGCACATGTTTTGACTCAGTACATGCAGGGATGTTGGAACTAATTTTGAGGGGAGGCTGCTGTAAATGGGGGATACTGGTCCGATTGAGCTATTAATGAGCCCAAGCCAGTACTTCAGATCATTTCAGAAGAATACAGGTCATACAAAGTAGAAAGATTTCGATTGTTCACAAAGCATGTTTATAATTTTTATATAAAAAGAAAACAAAACATAAAGCATCAAGTGAATTCATGAATGTCTGTATGTCACAAGTATTTTTTTTTAAAACCTACCATTATAGTTTATATCTAATGGCACAATTGACCTAGAATAACTGAAAGCAAATTTGCATAGAATCCAACAGTTATGTGTGTTTTAATTGGGTACATAACATTTCAAGAGATAGTCATCATTTTCATGACTATCAATCTAAAATCCTGTTTTGTATATCAAAAATAAATTGAGATGAAACCAAACATGAGGCCAAGAACAAATAGAACACAACTGGATACATGTATCTCTGTCTCATACATAAGTGGTTCTTGTCTCTCTTCCTTCTAACAACGGCTTTCAGTGAGGTGGGTACATCAGTGACATTCAAAATATTTCACTTAATCCATTGTCACCAAGCGGGTGAGTCACTACTGTGTCATTGTGCTGCATGGCCAGGTCCACGGTCTACACATGGGCCTGAGAAAGAGCTCCGATGCAGCAACGTAGATTGGGAACGACAGGCATAGCTTTGAGAGCCTTTCCTCCTCCGACAGCACACTTTGGGTTTGTGGCTGCAGGTCATGGAGAATGGACACTGCATTCTGGATGGTAGTGACTATCCGCCCTGAACACAAATCTCCCAGCATTACCAACTCTAGGCTTAGCCACTCTGGCACTAAAACTGTCAGTTCCGGAGAGCCCTTTACCTGTAACATGAGGTGTTGTGTGTTGAATGTTTACGATTCGGTTCTTAAAATAGCCATTACACACACGGGCTACTCATTTAGTACTGTGTAAACGTATTGGGCCTACGCATGCATTAAAGTCAGAGCTGCTATGAATAAAGTTAAAATAAAACAAACAATATAAGACTTTTATTTTTTGATATCGAGGGGAGCCATTGAGTGCGCATGACTACAATAAATGCATTTATTATTATATAGTCATGTCAATCTGAATGAGTAAGTCGGCCTATTCTAAACAATAAAGTCATAGTCACACTCCTCTTTACCAAGATATAATAAGCCTACCTCATCATCATCATCATCATCATTTCTCTCACTGTTTCTATTATTATTAGAGCCCCACCTACACAGGGTTTTTAAGACTGTTGCAGATGCTGATATTAGGAAGAAAACATTTCTGGTATCGATAAATTTGCTGATATATATGAAGCTGTTATTATTACCATCCACATTGCTCTATTCCTGGTCTTCCACCACATCAGCATGGCGAAAGTGGGCTGGGGTCTCGGTGATTTGCGAAGAATGTGGCATCTTTAAGTTGTAGCGATCAGGGTAATCCGTCGATGGCGGCATCCTGACACAGCACGCTCAGTTGTCAGCAGAGAGATCTGATGGATTCCATCGACCCCATGGCTGTGACTGAAGTGCCCTGCAGAGACCGTGCCATGGTTTGAACACAGTTTGCACAGGTAAGCAAGCAAAAACTGTGCGCGCATTGTGCTGCCATTGCTGAGTCTCCCCTTAACGGCCATGTTGCCTTCTCACGAAGTTCAGCATATCGGCGACCAGGAGCAGCAGGAGGCTGGGAATGACGCTGAAAGGTCTGTGTGTCAGTGTTTGTAAGACGGAGTGTTAATACAGCTCAAGCACCGCGAAAAACAGACATTACCAGGGCGACTGTGTGAGCTAACAATTTGAATCCAGCCAACGAAGCCAACCTATCAGAGGTGAGAGTAAGGTGGGTGTTATGATAACGAGTCTGTTTCCTTGAGCAGTGTGATTGTTCCCTCTGCTGTTCAAACAGATCAATACAGTGACAGAGACACATTGGGATGCATTCATACTGATATCCCTTGTTAGATCCATGAAATCTATATCTATCTATATCACCCTGTGGTATGATGGTAGATATTGTCACAGTCCCACAATGGTATGATCATTTTTTTATTGCGATATCGTGAAATTTGGTATGTTGTTATATCCCTAATCTTTAGGGATTATTGATTACTGTCAATGGCAATTTCCATATAAAAAGATAGTTCACTCAGTAGCTGCACTGGGTAGCTTGTATTCGTAGGGCCTCAAGCTAATCAATGAGAAACAATGCTACGTCCAGAGGGAGGAGGACTGATTCTTTCCTCTGTGCAGCCTTATGCATTTTCCTTAGTGTACACATATTTAGCACATCATTTAACCTGCTCAATACTAGCAAACCATCGTCATGTCTCAACCCAAGCATGAAGTGAAACTAAATATATTGTGTAAATGAGACATTATAATAAAACACATCATGTTAAAACATGAAACTTTACAAGCTATAACAGTATGTTGTTATAATGATATTAGCTCACAGCCAGTCTACAATAAACTAAACTGGTTGTTTGGGGCAGATAATCAGTGCATTAGTATTGTATTATGTCAAGCTCACATCTCAGTTGATGTATACACATTAAACAACGGTCACTGCTGATGAATATATGATGATCACAGATGAGTAATGTTTTAAAGTTTTATTCACATTTAGGTTGCTGACTTCCCTATCCCGGAAGTAACGACAGGCAACCGCATGAAATGCAACGTTACCCTGAGTAAACTTGTGGATGTCTCTGGGTTTGAACATTGTTGGAAACATTTGAGATAGTGTAAGTGCATAACTCAACAAAACACAAATATCAAAAGAAAATTAATCAACAGAGGTCTAGTCGTTTTTTAGACATTTTTCATTCACATTTGCACAATTCCTGTATATTATACATTTAAGAAAGCACAAACACATAATTTATATTACAGTGAACCACTTGGAGACAGATCGAGTGCTGTTTTCATCCTGTCTGCTGGGGTTTCTTCCTCTTCTTGTTTCACAGAGGACTTCAGAGGTCCAGGATAAGTGCGTACACACTGCTAACAGAACGTGGTCACAAACAGCGCACACCACTTCTGAATGTGGTTTGAGTGATCGGATCGCCAACGTGTCCTCGAAGCATTTTGGGGTGTTTACACTAGAGCGCGGACATGGGCTGGGCCGAGTTGGGACAAACATTTAGAAACAATGCTGGGCCTCAGGCTAGGTTTGGTCACGTCAAGTGACACGGTGCTTTTCAAGTTCTTTTAGTCAAAATACAGTGCGTCAGTTGGCTAAATTGTACCTGAAGCTTTCCACCTCTGATAGATCACTCAGAACAGATGATTCAAAACAGATCCAAACAGGGCTGGTGTGTGACCTGCCCCTGCAGAAGGAGAATTTGACTTGAGGTGTTACACTGGTATTAAATCAATCATTAATACACGGATAAGACATTTTCAAAACCTACTCATTACATCCTCAACAAACCTTTCTCTCCCTGCCAGGATAACTTAAATCTCAAGCCAGACAAATCCTCTACACTTACATCTTCCACCAACATTTAAAGGACAACACCTGCTCCTGATTGTGATGTAACCCTCTCCACTGCACCTCTAACATTTTCACATGACCTATTCACATGACACTAGCGAGTAAGCCTGCATGGTAATTAACGTAGTGGAAGGCACTAATTGGTTTCACTGACAGAGACAGTAAGCGGTATTACTGCATCAGACACTAAATGGTCTCGCCATGACGGCCGCTAATTAGTATCAGTGTGACAGACACTGAGGGGGAAAAGGCACCTACTCTTTCTGCAGAGAACATTCTAAGGTGGTTGCTAAGAAACAGCTCTTCCATAGTGTGTGTGTGTGTGTGTGTGTGTGAAGGGGGTTTGCATAGATATACAGTATATAGTGTTTATGAATGTACATGTGTATCCAAACAAAAGGCAACTCAAATTGGTGGTGCCTCAAATGTTCTCACACCAACACACACACGCATGCACACAGACATACACACACACTAAATGATGTATACTGTCAAACAGGATGTGAACACTGCTATTACGCTATCTGATGCTGCCCTGCTCCTACCTCTGCCTGGGTTTCACAGGTCAGAAGACAACATATAGGAGCCAGCAAGGACAGTTTCATGTCATGTTTTCCAAACTTCTGCCCATACTTTTTTTGTATGATTTTGCCAGTGGTTTACTTTTCACCAGGGTACATTGCCATGGTAAGCAAACCTAACAAGCTCTGAAGACTGACAAATTCATTATTCGTAAAATGGCATCACCAAGTAAGATCATGTAAAGCTCGAGGCACGGATCATAAGAGGGCAAAATGTAATGCCTACTTCGACTCTCACAATAAAGGCCCCACTACGAGCCGTGACAGTAACAATTATTAAATGATATAAATAGATGGGTTAAAAATGCAGACCTCGCTGGCTCAGCATTTACACCAGACATGCCCATACAGTTATGAAATAGCACTATTTCTTGTCTCATTTGTGGTGGGATTTGAGCTTAATTTCATCTTGTCCCACTGACCCAGAACTCTCTCCCTCTGGTTGTCTAGTGGACAGGGCACAGAGGGGTGCTTGAGCATGGCGGATAGCTGCAAAGAGGCCCTTGGCTTTGGGCACGGACCACACTGATTTCCCTCCCTCAATCTCCCCTCCTTCCCTTGTCTAATGTAAGTGGGCTCCAAGGCAGACAACTGATAGCTTTTCTCAATGGAATCAAAATCCTTATTCTCCCATTTCTCTCTCACCTTTCCCATTGAAAAAACATTCTCGGTGTATTGTAAAATATGAGTCTTGCAAGAAAAGCAGTGGGACATTTTTATCATGTTTCAACAGGAAAAAACAAACATTGCTTGCTTTGAACAAAAAACTGAGTTAGGTGCTGTGAATCATCTTCAAATTAATCCAGTCACTTGATGTATCAATCTAGCTAACTGCATTCAACAGCCTTTACTTTAGCAACAAAGCCACCGGTATCTGTCTACCTGGAAACTCCGTAAATCACCTCAGTACTACACTGAACAAAAATATAAACGCTGAAACAATTGTGTTTTTGCTCCCATTTTTCATGAGCTGAACTCAAAGATCTAAAACTTTTTCTATGTACACAAAAGATCAATTTCTGTCAAATATTGTTCACAAATCAGTCTAAATCTGTGTTAGTGAGCACTTCTCCTTTGCTGAGATAATCCATCCTACCTCACAGGTGTGGCATAACAAGATGGATTAGATCAAATCAATTTTATTTATATAGCCCAAAATCACAATCACATTGCCTCAGTGGGCTTTACAATCTGTACAGTGAACAACATCCTCTGTCCTTAGACCCTCGATTCGATTGAGGAAAAACTTCACATGTTGATGGAAAAAAAACCTTTTAACAGGGTAAAAAAAACAATGGAAGAAACCTCAGGAAGAGCCACAGAGGAGGGATCCCTCTTCCAGGACGGACAGACATGCAATAGATGTTGTGTGTACAGAAAAGAGCAACAATTCACAGTTTACAGGTACATCGACAGAAGATCTGATACAAGTTATGCAATGTTAGTGGAACCAGGAGGCGACCGAGCAGGACGAGGCATCACCAAGTGGAGCCCAAGCCAGAAGACCTCCTGTCCACCATGTTGACCTGGAAGAGGGCAGGCCACACAAGATAATTAGTTATAGACAGAGAGAGGCCAGATCAGTCAGTATTTCAAGGCAGCAGGAGCCCGGAAATGGTGGATGGTCCCAGGGGCCCGTGGTCCAGCAGAAGGGAGCCTGAAAGAAAGAGGGGAGGAGGAGGAAGAGAAGTAGGAGAGAGAAGAGGAGGGGAGGAGAAAGCTATAGAGAGTGACACAGCTTGCAGCTTGTGGGAACAGAAAACAAAAACAAAGGTTAGAGAAATGCAGTATTTATCAGAATAAACAGATTGTTTTCTCGTCAGCAGCACAGTGTAACTCTAGTAGTATAGTATAACTCATTGAGACTGACACCGACCCACTGAAGAAGCTTACAGTTGATATCAGGGCTAATTAAAGGCTAAATCGAAGAAGTGAGTTTTGAGTTTAGATTTAAAGGCGTCAACAGAGCCAGATTGTCTGATGTCAGCTGGGAGGTTATTCCAGAGGAAAGGAGCCCGATAGGAAAAAGCCCTGCAGCCAGCTGATTTCTTTTTGATCCTGGGAACCATCAGGAGCCCTGAATTTTGAGAGCGTAGTGCCCGAGTTGGAATATATGGTTTAATGAGATCTGAAATGTACAACGGGGCAAGGCCGTGTACAGTTTTGTATGTCATCAGCAGCACCTTAAAGTCTGATCTTAGATGCACTGGGAGCCAGTGCAGAGATGCTAAGATTGGTGTAATATGATCAAATTTTCTTGTACGTGTTAAGACTCTGGCTGCAGCATTCTGAACCATTTGAAGACTTTTGGTGCTCTCGCGTGGAAGACCTGAAAATAAGGCATTGCAGTAATCAAGCCTAGACGAAACAAAGGCATGAATCAGGATTTCTGCATCCGCGGTGGACAGGAAGGACCTAATTTTAGCTATATTGCGCAGGTGGTAGAAGGCGATCTTGGTAATTTCTTTGATGTGTTGATCAAAGGAGAGTGTAGAATCAAAAGTAACACCTAGATTCTTGACGGTTGAGCTTTGAGAAATAACACAGTTGTCGAGAGTTACGGTCACCTGGTCAACATGGTGTCTCTGTTTGGCGGGGGCGATGACCAGCATCTCAGTTTTTTCCGAATTTAGGAGCAGGAAGTTTTCTGACATCCACTTCTTCACTGCATATAGGCAGGCCTCTAGCTTCATGATTTGCGATTTGTCATCAGCTTTTAAGGGCACATACAGCTGAGTGTCGTCCGCATAGCAGTGGAAATGTATTCCAAAGCTCCGAATAATTTGGCCGAGAGGTGAAATATATAAAGAGAAGAGCAAAGGGCCCAAGACAGAGCCCTGAGGAACTCCATACTTCACAGCAGTAAAAATTGATGACGTACCATTGTAGGAAACACATTGTGTTCTTTCAGACAGGTACGATTTTAGCCAGGCTAGGGCCAGGCCAGAGATGCCAAATTGACTTTGAAGTCTGTCTGACAGTATGCCATGATCTATAGTATCAAATGCAGCGCTGAGATCCAGTAACATGAGCACTGAGGTCGAGTTAGAGTCTAAGGTAAGTAGAATGTCATTTACCACTTTAGTAAGGGCGGTTTCAGTGGAGTGACAGGCTCTGAACGCTGACTGAAAAGGTTCCAGGAGATTATTATTGAGTAGGTAGCCTGAAAGTTGTTGGGACACGACTCTTTCTAAGACTTTCGAGAAGAAGGGAAGGTTGGACACTGGTCGATAGTTGTTTAGTGATCCTGGGTCGAGGTGTGGTTTCTTGAGTAGAGGCTTAACCACAGCAGACTTAAAACTAGAAGGGACAACACTAGTCATGAGAGATGAGTTAACAATATTTAACATTGTAGGTCCCAGTGCTGGCCATAGTTCTTTAAACAGTTTTGCCGGAAAGGGGTCCAGGACGCAGGTAGTAGGTTTAGAGGATGAGACAATTTTAGACAGTATCTGAAGGGAGATATTTTCAAAAGTGTTTAGAGCTGAGACTAACTCAGAATCGGCAGCAGGACAATTTTTGACAAGGTTTGACGAGGAAGCCAGAGATGATGAGTTAATTTTAATTCTGATCTCATCAATTTTATTGCAAAAGAAATCTAAGAAATCATTTGCATTAAAGGGTGCACAGCTCACCGACTGTGGTTTTTGAGTAAGTTTAGCCACAGTGTTAAAGAGAAATCTAGGATTGTGTTTATTATTGTTTATTAGGCTGGAGAAATATGCAGTTCTAGCAGTATTTAGAGCACGCTTATAGTTTAGTACACTATCATGCCAGGCAAGATGAAAAACCTCCAGTTTGGATTTACGCCACGCTCGTTCCATTTTTCTGCAGGCCTGCTTGAGATCTCGGGTTTCGTCAGTAAACCAGGGAGTAGATTTCTTTGGTCGTCTTGTCCTGGTAGAGACCGGTGCCACAGAATCGAGGAGCGAAACAAGTATGGAATTCACTTCATTCGTGAGGCTTTCCACAGGTTTTGTCACAGTCGCAAAGGGAGCCAGGACCCCGGGCACTTTATCACTGAGCGTTGCTGTGATTGCCGGGTTGATACGACGAGAAGTAACAACATTTGTGTCATGGACATAGGGACAGGCTAATGACGCTTCAAATGTAATGAGAAAGTGGTCCGACACAGCAGAGGAGACAGAAGCGACGTTCAGGGCTGACACATCTATTCCATGGGAAATTATCAAATCCAGAGTGTTTCCACTGGAATGAGTGGGTTCATGGACAAGCTGAATAAAGTTGGAAATATCAAGAAGTCTCAAAAAAGCTTTCCTTAGAGGGTCAGAGGGCTTATTTAAGTGAATATTGAAATCCCCAATGATTAGGATTTTATCTGAACGAGTCACAAGATCTGCAATAAATTCACCAAATTCTTCTAGGAACTGGGTGTAAGGCCCTGGAGGTCTGTACAGTACAACCAGGTGAAAGCCTGTTCCCTGGACAAGGCTGTTACTATTTGATGAGGATGGTTTTAAAACCAGAGCCTCAAATGAAGTAAATTTAATATCTTGGTTGGAGCTTAGGCTGAGAATAGATTTGTAGATTAGAGCTACACCTCCCCCCTGTTTAGAGGCCCGAGCAACATGGGCGTAGTTATAGTCAAGAGGAGAGGCTTCATTTAATGGCAGAAAGGTATTAGGTTTCAGCCATGTTTCACATAAACCAATCATGTCCAGCTTATGCTCAGTGATCAAATTATTAATCAGTAAGGCTTTGGTTGACAGTGATCTAATATTGATAAAACCAAATTTGAGGGTTTTAAGCTCACTGGAGCAGTTTCCAGTGACCGGCCGTTTGGTGGAGCTTATGGTAGATAATTTAGGAATTGGAACAAGGTACCTTTTTGTAGTAGTAGGTTTTGTAGGTTTTGGCTGCCTGTGCAGGAAGGGATGACGGGAAGCAGTAGTGATTAGCTTTGGTATTTTATCATGTAAGACTGTGTAAGGTGCTTGCTGAGACATTTCCCCACTGTCAGAGGTGGAGATCAAGATTAGATTATTACGATTTACACATTTAAAGGATGATTCAATGGAAAAGTGGCGAGGGAAGGTGACAGTCTCAATGTTATGAACTAAGCTATCAGTCTGGTACTCTGTGCTATGTCCCTGACCAACCATGTTAACTAGGCTAGTGGACTCCATACCAGCACTAACAATAACACTAGCAGGCTCTCTAGAGACCTGCGACCTGCTGAGTGTTACATCCCTTGTGTCAAACCTGCTTTAAACACCTGTCTATATTGCTAGACAAAACAGCAGCGCCGACTCCAGTAGGATGAAGGCCGTCTGCTCTCAGCAGGTGGGGGCGACCCCAGAAAGAGGGCCAGTTATCCACGAACCTGTATCCCTGCTCCCTACAGTGACGCGCCAGCCAGCGGTTCATAGCTGTAAGCCTACTGTACGTCTCATCATTACCCCGCTGGGGTAAGGGACCAGAGACAATTAATCGATGCCGACACATCTTTCTTGCAGCCTGAAAAGTCCTGGCTAGGCTATCTTTTGTAATCTCAGACTGCTTCTGACGAATATTATTGGCGCCAGCATGAATTACAATGTTGCTGTAGCTTGTGGTGCTGTGTGCCTGAGTTCCCTGTTTAGCCCTGCGTGATGCCAGCACCCTAAGATTAGCCTCTATGTCGGAAGCTCTGGCCCCAGGTAAACAATAAACAGTGGCTGACGACGCTAGCTTAACGTGGCGGGTAATGGAGTCCCCTATCACTAGCGTGTGGAGTTTAGCCCCGTCGGCCGGGGCTGGGGAGGTACGCGAGCCAGCCATGCTAGCAACTGGGCTAGCAAGGACAGAAAACTGGTTAGCAGTCAGGAGGGGTGACTGCTGACCACCCCACGCAACTGGTGACCTGCTCCTGCGCCCTCTCCTATGCCTCGGCCGAGCAGGAACAAACTCCACAGCAGCTGCCGACGAGACTGAGCTGGTGCTAAGGCTAGCAGGCCTGCTATCAGGCCCGGGGCTAACACTATCTGCAGTGCCCGTGTTTCTAGCTAAAAGAAGCTGCTCTAGCTCACGGACACGTCTCTCTAATAGAGACACCCTATCAGTAACTGCAGAACAGTCATCACAGGCCATCGTAACACTTGTTTATCGAGGCTGTGTTGACTGCGGTGAAAGGCAGAGAAGGAATGAGCTAAGCTAGTTTGAGGAAGCTAACCGGGCAGCAACAAACTACCCAGTAAAAGAGGCTCAATTCAACAAAATACGTACAGGTACACGAAGTCTAGCGTTAGCTACGGTACAACACTTGTATGACTATGAAGACTAAGAAATCGAAGGAGAATAAACAGCTAAAATAGACGGAGAAGGAGAGAGACACAGTAAACACAGCTATCGATCTCACGGAAGTCCCGGTGTGCGTCACAGGCGGCGTCACAGGCGGCGTCACGTCCCGTCACGAACCACAGCCAGATGGCATGATTATTGCACAGGTGTGCCTTAGGCTGGCTACAATAAAAGGCCACTCTGAAATGTGCAGTTTTGCTTAATTGGGGGGGGGGTCAGAAAACCAGTCAGTATCTGGCATGACCACCATATGCCTCACGTAGTGCAACACATCTCCATTGCATAGAGCGGACCAGGTTGTTGATTGTGGCCTGTGGAATGTTGGTCTACTCCTCTTCAATGGCTGTGCAAAGTTACTGGATATTGGCAGGAACTGGAACATGCTGTCGTATACGTGTCGTATCCAGAGCATCCCAAACATGCTCAATGGGTGACATGTCCGGTGAGTATGCTGGCCATGCAAGAACTGGCCACAATAAAAGGCCACTCTGAAATGTGCAGTTTTATCACACAGCACGATGCCACAGATGTCGCAAGTTTTGAAGGAACGTGCAATTGGCATGCTGACTGCAGGAATGTGGGCCGTTCTTGTCAGAGGAGACTGCAAGTGTGGATGTGTATAGGACCTTCATGGTGTCCACAAAGTCCTCACACTTGTTAATGTCATCATCTTTGAGAAATGGAGCCACACCCGCGAGCGCTTTTGGTCCGCCACGCTGCTCACTGTGATCGTCAAGCCGCCACTGACGTTATCACGCTCTTCTGCGTTCACTGCCGTCGCTGCGACTTCCGCTCTAACTGGCGCCCGTGAAGGTGCGTTAAGGTACCGAAATGTGGTACTGATTGACTTCACGTGAATCGATACTCGGTACTTCGGGGGGGAATTCGGTCGGTACCAATAAAAGTACCGAATTCGGTACCCATCGCTATTTCAGAGTGGCCTTTTATTGTGGCCAGCCTAAGGCACACCTGTGCAATATTCATGCCGTCTGATCAGCATCTTGATATGCCACGCCTGTGAGGTGGGATGGATTATCTCAGCAAAGGAGAAGTGCTCACTGACACAGATTAGCTGCTGGAAATCGTTCAGCCCGAGGGCAGCATAAGGAAAAACAGAAGTAGTTTCTCCATAAAACAGGACCAGTTTCACCCAAATCACTTAATAATGTTAAAGAGGTTCAAGTTCTAAGGTTATGAGGTATACTTTTGTACTGTAAACCCTGAGGTCTGGTCACAAGGAACACATTCCTCTGGAGATGTTCTTCCTTGTATATATCTATAGCAGCGTCATAAAAAAGAAAGGGTTTATCGGCAGTTACAAACTCTAAATAACATTAAGTATGCCTTGCCTCCTATCAAATCTCCATATCTCACCTATCGTCCTACTGATGATAGGTGAGATATGGAGCAAGATGTGAGAAAAAGTGATTTTTACCTCATGCGAAGTATTCATCAGTTCACTATGGGATCTACAAACAGGTAAACATTTCACACTATGATGCAGAGATGTAATGGGGCAGTTTAAAGCAAAAGGGTTCCGGAAAGATGTCATTTCTCTATATGAGCAGGCAACATATAGGCAGTTTTGCATCATTACAAGTGTAATACAGATCTGAGACTCATCATTTGCACCAAGGAAGCCAAAGATCCAAATACATTTTGGATGAATGAGATACTTGCATCATTCCCAGAGGCTTCTTGAAAATCCAATCAGCTGCTTGAGATATTTTGTGCTGAACTGTCACAAAGGATAACTTACACACATCATTCTATAAAGTTTTGCCTAATCTAGATCAGTACCATCATGAGATACGGAGTGTGATCTTAAATGAGAATGATGGACAGATGGAGCCGATCCACGGTCCTCCACCCTTTTCATCCAGGCAGACAATAAAAGACAAGTAGCACAGGCACTCAGTGGGCTATTACTCCCCTACAGGCTCTTAAGTAGCTTTCACACTCACTTAGACTCCTGAAAGCAACATGGCTAATGTCTTTTAAGCCTTGTAGTAATGTAGAAATAGACTGACGGTCATTGTGGCTATAAAAAGGGAGAGGTTCGCTTGACATAGGTATACATTTGGAGGATTACAGGAAAAACATCACTGTACCGTAGCTTTCTGGTTTCCATCAAATCTTTAATTACACATTACTATATTGTATATGTATATACAAGCATTTTAATACTACTTGTGTCCCAAATATGCTAAGCGCCAACAGTACCAACAGTACTTTAGAGCTTAAAACCTGGCTATTGCAATTTAATTTTGCTCTTAGCGGATTTTGGCATGTTCTGCCAACAACCTCCGACACATTCACACGATCACATCACCACCACTATAGGTTGCTGCATTAGCAGTTTGTTTTGTGGCATCATAACCAGGCGTTCTGGACAGGGAAGTCATGGCATCTCCAGCTGTATTTCATGGCGACAAACCCTTGCTGATATGCCAGCTGATAGTATGTCGGTGTGTATGTGTGTGCATTATGTATACATACTAGGGGTGTGCAAAGCAGCCGGTATTTGTATCTGTATTTGTATTTGTTGAGGGGGGAAAAGTATTTGTATTTGTATTTGAGTAAAATTCAAAATAGGCGTAAAAATCATTTTTTTTTGCGTTACACTTCTAATTTACTTTATAGTGTAAGTATTCTTTAATTAATCATTATAATAATTATGGATATGCAATATTGGTTGATGTTTTTTCCATAAATCCAGCAATGAACATGTTACAAGGAAGGTCATTGAAAAGAAAATAACATAACAGCCATTACCTCATCTATGGTTAAACTAATTAAATACCATTGTGAACATTATGAACCCCACCACCACCCGTCCTTGTTGGAGGACGCTGAACAGACAGAATAAAAACAAATAATACTTTAAAGAACTGTTCTTTCTAATGCACAGAATTCCAAGAACTAAACTTTATCAACCCCTGACTGGGAGATCTTGCAGAACAAAAGTTGTATTCTATATAATACTGTTATAAACTAAAATATATAGCCCTGCTATTGTCAACTGTCCGCCAAAAAACAGACACAAAGTTTTTTTTTTTTTTTTTATGTTTTATGTTTTTTTATTTATTTTTTTATGTTTTATGTTTTTTTATGTTTAACTTTTTCTTACTTTTATGTATTATGTAACTTAAATCTTTTTATATTCTTCTTTTTTTCCTCACAAAATTACGGAGCCCCGTACAAAATGTCTTCATCAAAACAACTTAACCATATTTAACTTGGAAGGAGATATCTTCTACTAGCATACTCTCAGTTAAATTTCTCCATGTTGTATTTTGTGAACACAAGCTCTTCCACAAGTGAGGGGAGCAGTCTGGAGCGATGTGGGGACACAATATCTCCTGCTGTGCTAAAGATCCTCTCAGAGGAGACACTTGTTGCGGGGCAGGTGAGATATTTCATTGCCACATGAGCCAGGGCTGGCTGTGGCTGCATCATTTTTGACTAGAAGGTCACTGCAGGATCTGAGGTCAGTGATTCAGTGCTGTCCTCAGCTAAGTAGCTCTCAACTATCTTGAGGGAGGTCATAGCACCAGATGAGGCAGATTTGGCCTTTGGTTTTGCAAGATTGTGCATTGCCCCCCAAAAGAGGCTTTGTGCCCACTGGTCTCACTCTCAACTGAGGATAAACTGGCAGCTTCAGGTACCCCAGAAACGTCATCCGCTTGGAGTTCTGCATCCACCTCTGCAGCCACATCTGCCTTGAGCCTGTCAAACTCTGATGTACTAAGTAGTGACATGGGCAAGCTCTTAAATCGGGGATCCAGTAGGGTGGCTTTAAAGTAATGACCCGAGGAGTCATCAAAGACAGCCTGGAAGCGCTGAGCCAACTGAGACTGCAATGTGGTCACCATTTTAAGTGCCTCTGGAAGAGCCTGTACATCCGCATCCACCTTTAAGTTTGTTAATGCAGTCTTGAGAGCCTGCAAACAAGGGATAACAGAAGACAGAGAAGCCACATCCTCACACACAGTGCGTGTTGCCTCCTCAAATGGTTGTAGTATTTTCACAATGGCCTGCACTAGCTCCCATTGATGGTGTGACATTACACCTCCCAGATCCATCTCTGCACTCATGGTAGTCAGTGGTCGTCTCTGCTCCAACAGCCGCTGGAGCATGTGGAAGGAGGAATTCCACCTGGTTGACACATCATGCACCAAAGTGTTCTTGGGAAGGCCAAGCTCTTCCTGGATTTTGTGAAGTTTGTTCACAGCTTTGTTTGATCTGCGTACAAACCCAGTGATCTTGCGAGCAATCAATATCACATTGGTCACTCCCCGGCACTCTTTTAGAGAAGCTGTTACCACTCGGTGTAAGGTATGAGCCATACATCTAATGTGCACATAATTACCATCAGCCATTGCCTTAACCATGTTAGTGGCATTATCTGTGACAAAATACTCAACAGAAAATTTCGCTCCAACATCATCTTGCCATTGTTTCACAACGGCCTGGAGGTGATGTAGAATGTTGGCTGCTGTGTGATCTTCATAAAGAATCTCCATCTTGAGAAGTGCTGTCACACGTTTATGTTCATCTGTTCCTTGTGGACTCTGTTTGCATTCTATCTAGTGGCCAGTGAGAGAAAAATATGCATTTGTGGAAAATTTGCTCATCCAGATGTCAGACGTGCAGTGCACAAATTTCCCTTAAATTTTTGAGAGAGCTTCTTTTACTTTTGTTTTTGCATCTTGGTAAAGTTGTGGTATAACCATGCGAGAGAAATGCCAAGGAGATGGTAGTTGGTATCGAGGTGCAACCACATTGAGAAGCTTGCGAAAACCTTTATTCTCCACTACTGAGTAGGGGATCAGGTCAAGGCAAATCATTTCTCCCACTGTGTTTGTAATTTGCTTTGCAATGGGGTGGTTGGGTGGATAAGCCTGTTTTGCATTAAATGCAGCTAATATAGGTGATTGAAACTGACTTGCAGCAGCCACACTCTTTTCTTTTTGGTTGTCCAAATCCATGTGGGGAGTTTCAGCTAAGTTAATGAGTGAAGGGAAGCTATGCTAAGGTTAACTAGCCTATAGCCTACATCTTGCTGTCTCCAAAGACAGAGTAACTTAAACGTAACAAATAACTCCCACAAGTGCATACAATTCGACACAAGCCTTGTTTTAACCTTTTTAACCAAACGTTAACGTTACTCTGTCAACAGCCTATTGTCTAACGTTAAATTACCGAGCTAACAGAGCTGCGTAAACAGAGCGACATGAGAGCACCCGACTGCAGACGTCAATACTAATGCAGCGTAATGGAATAATCTCCCGATCAAACTCTGCTTCCCGAAAGTTATAAACTGCCTCCGGAACCCAGTTAAGGTACAAAAATCTATTCAACAGAAATAGTGATGCAGTAAAGTCTGTTTTTTCGCCCAGCCGAGCCTTCTGTGTTGCTGTGTGGCAGTCAACTCTTTTACTCGCCGCCCCACAACCGACTCCTGAACGTCACTCACTCACTCACGCATCCGGGCATGCACTGCGGTCTCATGAGGAAACGCAGCTTTTTCTTGTTCCCGAATACAAATATTTTTTAAAGTATTTGTTTGAAATAAGTATTCGTAAAAAACACGTTATTTGTGCCTTTCCGAATACCGTATTCGGGTTCGGCTCCACCCCTAGTACATACGTGTTTGTGTGGTGGTGGTTAGGGGCTGGATGGGACAACTTGGATTCGAAAGCGGAACCTGGGGGATTTGAAAAGCTCTAATAAAGCACTTTATGCAGCAACACATGGAGCCTGTTCTGTCACTGCCGTGTTAATGCACAATAGACGACGTGGGGCCTCCATAGTTGGTCAAACTTGCTGTGTACACTTCAACTCACAGATCCCAGGGTGCACGCTGTTCTCCTTGCCATTGTAAATAACAACATAAACCAGTGTGGAGAGAAGGGGAAGACTGCTGGAGGTTGGCATTTATCCAAACAGCTGGTTAAAAGCATCTGGCTAATGGCAGCCATACATCAGCTGGAGTTATGTATAGTCTGCGTGACTTTAACTGTCAGACAAACTCTTATAAATAGCCTCTTCAGCCAGTTATGTAATCTATAACGACTTTCTCTGGAAGTCAAACAATTATATATAGCCAATTTGACTTTGAAAGTAAATGAACTTAGCACAAATATAAGCCTTCCACTGTATGCTGGAGGGTACGCAGCCACCATAGGACTCTTTACTCGTCCTTTAGTTTCTAATGCTTCCCTCAGTGTACCTTTGCTTTACTTCCACAGGAAATTAAATACAATATTGGTATTTGATATTATTCACTAGACTAATTTTGACGATCATTAAATGTAAGTCAGTATTCCTTTATTAAACATGTCTGGACACCAGGCTGCACCCAGAATTTGATACCAACTGATGTCAGTATATAAACGGGGGATACCGTATGGAGGTAGTTTACAGCATCTAAGTTTGATTAAAGAGGGAAACTTTCATGTGAATCATGTACAGTTATATTTTCTGTTAGGTAAGGAAAATAGAAGTAAGGCTATCTTTGACATTTTGAGAGTTCATGTTGTTAATTTATCACAACAATAAATGGCATAACGAGCTAAAGAGATCTTAGAAATTAAAAACTATGACATAATGAATGTATGTATGTTTTCTTCTAGTCTGTCTATCAAAATACAGTATAACCAACAGATCCCTGTCATTGATTGACATATTCAGATTCTCAGTGTATACAAGTCTTCCAGACTGACAGCAAGTGACAACAACATGATGGCTTTTCGTCAGCAAATATGTCTACAGTTAGAGCTACCTTGAATTTCCCCTCCCAACCAAAGGCCAGGTCACATTTGAAAATGTAATTCTTTAATACAACTGAAACATTCATATATGCTCTTTATAAATAAAAAAAACAAACACGCATTTCTATGGCATGAGTCACCTTTGGTAAACTTCAGGGTAAACCTGACATGTTTTGATAAAGACTCTGTGGATGCAAATGACCGAATAGCCATGCTTTGCTGGAACTCCAGCTGAGCTTACGATCTTATGACTGATTATTATTATTTTTAACAACAGGGATTGCTTTGGAGAAGTTTTGGGGCAGTTCTACCAGCAACATGCCTCAGAAACAAACCAAGAAGCACACCATTGAGGGGAAGTCCAACACCTGCCAAGATGGTGTGGCAGCTCAGGTGATAAACCTACACTAGATCCAGCAATTGCCAATACAGTTGAGATAATGATGGCTAATATCATTACCTTCAACACCACTTTATCCCAGTATGTCGAGGAAATCAAAAACCTCGTCGGAGAACCAGAGGGAAGAATAATGGCGGAGGAGAGCACCACAACTTAGACCAAAAAGCAGGTTGCTGTTTTAAGTCAGTTAACTGAAATATTTGTCTTTCAGGACTTTGCAGAGACATTCAAGCAGAGATAGGACATTTCTAGATATAGAAGAGGAGGATGCAAAATGTCCCCGGAGCCCGCTATGCTATGCTGTGCCTGGCATCACTCAGGGTCACAGTGAATAGCACCACCAAAACTTTCCACACTAGTATCTGTGTACATTAACTCTCTTAAACGACCATAGCACTCCCACTATAGCCAGACAACAGAACTGTAACATGTGTTTGGGGCAGTTCATATGCAGCCTCTGGTATTACTGCTCTGATTATTTTCTTTTTGGACTTTGTTAGTTATATTCTTTGGAGGTGACTGTTTGGGATTTTTGTTTTTTGGAGGTATAGTATCGCTCTGCACCATATAAATGTCTCAGGGCTCTGCCTGTGTTGGATGGCTAAGGCACTGTTGTAACCAATACTCATAATGTTTCAACATTATATGTTACAAAGATAGATAGATAGATAGATAGACAGATAGATAGATAGATTTTATGTGGTTTTTTTTGAGTGGGTGTTGTACAGTCTGATGGCAGTCTGATTAATGTCAACTCTCACTTTGTATTGTTCCCCATGTTTTGTGTTTGTTTCAATACAACCTTTTCCTCTTTATTGTGTCTTTACATATGTCCTCCTTGCCTCACCTATTGGGAGATAAAAGGGGATTCACTTACCTGCAGGTTGTCATTACCATCATTGGTATGGTATTTAATTTTACATTTGTTTATTTGAATATTTATTTTATTATCTTTTCTATGTGGAAATTCTAGCTAAGCTAGTATGCTTGCATCTTTGGTAAGATCAAGGCAATTTTGATTTTATGTTTTCAGGACCTAACAAAGGCAGTTGTACATAGCTCTTACAGGGTGTAGCCATTGTTTCATCCTAAATAGAGATTCCATTGAATTTTCAAAAACATTATCTCACATTCTGCAACTTGGCAGAGACTTGTGTTTTGGTGTTTTTTCTGTTGTGTTTGAAGAGGTGCAGTGAGAGACTGGGCGGAGCCAGCCACTCACCAGAGCAGCTAAGACACACACCTGCAGCAGGTTGGCAATAAGCGCCTGCAGAGAAGCCCTGTTCTCTGCGCTACCTGCTGCCAGATGATGTCGTCTCCTGACGTGATGTCTCCTTGTGTTTCTCTGTGCTCAGTGTTCACTGGCACCCCTGTTACCTGTGATCCTGCTCCGGCCGCCCAGCTCGCTGCACCTCTCTAGCCTCGCCATGATTCACCAGTTCCACCGAAGAACTGCCATTGTTAAGTCAATAAATCAACCTGAACTCTACTCCCTGCCTCCGTGTCCGCTTCTGGGTTCAAGCCCAGTCCATTTGGGATAATGGATGAAGTGATGAATGAGAAAGACATCAGCAACACAGCCCACAGTATTAGGCATAACTTAAGCTTTACACATGGTAGGAGTAAGTATTAAGTTCTGTTCTGTGTGGGGGTAACACTTGTAACACTTTTGAAAAGGGAAGGTATTAAAATTCACATGAAACTTACCCCAAAGATATAGAACATATACCTTACCTTATGGAGTATCGCACATCCAAGAGAGAGGAACTTCAGCTCCTGCAACAGGTGGGTTCCCCCCTCTTATCACCACTGAATCTGAGATATTTTATACAGTTGACAAGACACCTGACATCTCTTCAACTTTGAAAAGAGCTTGAGGGAGTTGGAGGTTCAATTATCTGTAGCAGAAAAGACTTATGTTAACAACCCCTCTGGGAATAATTTGAAAACAGTGTCAGCTATGAGGGTGTCACTGAACTCCTTACTTACTCATGAAGTGGAACAATGCATCAGATTTGCGAAACACAAGTTATATGAATCTGAAACAACCCAGGTCTAGTCAGATGTTCTCTGAGCTGAATTTTTTTTTATCCTAGGTCGACCTGAATTAACAGATTTAAAGAAGGAAACAATTAATAAACCAGTAACTAAGCAAGAGGTCAAGGGAGCTCTAAATTCACTGCAATCAGGCTAAGCCCCAGGTCCAAGTGGGCTTGACTGTAAGTTTTATAAAGAATTTGAATCCTTACTAATAAAGCCCTTGCTTAATGTTTCATGATTCACTGATGAATGGCTTCCTTCCCTGATCACAAAGGGAGGCCAAAATCAGCCTTATTTTAAAACAGGGGGAAGCTGATAGTGATTGTGCATCCTACAGGCCTATAGGTCTGCTGAATGCAGATCTTAAATTGCTTTCCAAGACCCTTGCTTTGCAGTTAGAAACAGTGCTGTCTTCCATTATAAACAATGATCAAACAGGATTTATTATTGGCAGAAATTCATGAAGTAATATGCAGAGGCTTCTCAGTGTGATTAAGCTTTCCAAATCTGGCAAAGCGGACTGTATAGTTATTAGTCTGGACAGAGAGAAAACTTTCGATCTGGTCAAGTGGCCCTATCTCTTTTCCACTCTGGAGATACTGGGCTTTGGGGAGGTATTAGGGGAGGTGGAATTACTAAAGCATAGTATACAACACTTATTTGCAATTGCTTCAGAGCCTTTGGTGCAGACTATAAGACGCACCCCTGTTGTATGCCGAAGATGTGCTGCTGTTTCCTACTAATCCAGATGTCTCAATACCAGCAGTACTAAATCTGATCAGGTGCTTCGACTATAAAATAAATTTTTCAAAGTCATAATCCCATCCTTTGGGTGGTCTTTGTGATGTCCTCCCCAACACCATCATTCCCTCTGTTCTGGGGATATCTGAGAAACTCAGGAGGATCTTCCATAAACATCATATCCGGTTCACTTTAAACCTACCTACATGCTGAGGCAGATACTTGTTCATCCTAAAGAGAAAACACCCAGGCATAAACAAAGCAATTGTAGTTAATGCTGTTTAATGCAGCCAGGACTGCACAGATTTGTACATTGGGGAGAATAAAACAACCCCTCCATATGTGGCACAACACAGGAGGGCTAACTTCTCAGGTCAAGAGTCTGCTGTCCACTAACATCTGAAGGAGGAAAATCATCATTTTTGGGACAACAATGTAAACATATTGGGAGAGAAGACAGATGGTTTGAGAGAGGACAGAGTTTAAAAGCCTGTGACTCCCCTCCAGGTAGTTAGAACAGAATGAGCCTCTTGGATGAGAGGTGAAACATCTTCAATAAAACAGAAACATGTTCAGTTGCTTAGGATACAGCACTTGGAATTACCATGACCTGGATGACTGAGAACCTCAACATGCTTTAGCAATTAGCTTTACAACCATGGTACATTGCTAAAGCGAATCTGTATGGCTTGACCTAGAATCTTCTCAGATCAATCAGTCCATAAAGGTGGTCTCTAGTTTACTTTAGGTCCAAACTACATTAAAACTTTTATTGGGAACAATATGATATTAACACAATGATTAGGCCTGGCGGAATATAACTCATTCAGTAGGACTAGAAGCACAACTGTCCTCTCTCTCACCAGCTTTATGTTACAGTAAAGGGATTGTTACTATCGGATACTTCAATAAAAAGGGAATACTTTGTTTGATTAATTATGTAAGAAATGTAATATACCACAAAATGAGTTTTATAGATATCTCCAGGTACAACATTTTTTGAATCTCCGCTTGACAACATAGTTTCCATTGGAAATAAGACAGGCACTCTGTGGCTTGGGTGTAGTGCACTTGATAAATACGACAAAGGTATACCAGTGTACGTCCCAAAAGATTGGAACAATGACCTGAATACAAACATTGATGAAGCACCCTGGTTACAGTTGTGGAAATCTGCAAATAATATGTCAATTTGTAATAGGACCAAGGAAACCCAATTCAGACTGCTACACAGTCTGCATATTATTCCCCAGCTTGGATGACAGAACATCTGAACTGTGTATGAGGTGTAATGCTGAGGCTAGGTGTATTATTCATTTAGTTTTGACTTAATAAATAGAGATGACTATTGGAAAAAACATAGCAGATAGACTCAGCCTAATTCCTGATGTGAAACTGAACTGAATGTGTCTATTGTTTGGGTTGCCAGACACAACACTTCCAAGTATACATTCATAAAGACTCTTAAAAATTATTTCTGAATTAACAAATATATTTCTGAAGTGGATAGACTGAAAACCTCCAACAATAGCTGGGTGGCATTAAGTTATGTTTGATATAATAGCTATGGAATTATCCACTTACAGGTCTAAGTGTATGATTAAGGTATTCTATAAGATATGTTCCCTGTTCTTAGAATATATATATATATATATATATATATATATATATATATATATATATATATATATATATATATATATATATATATATATATATATATATATATATATATATATATATATATATATATATATATATATATATATATATACATACATATAAACTGGCAGCCATTGTCTGGAAGGGTCTGGTTTGGGTCAGAGTTTGGAAATCACACAGTTTACTAATGCATAACTGATCCACTGTGTGTTGTACGGTTTATAATGTATGTAAGTGCTTGAGTTTAAAGTGATGCTGTACTATATAGGAATGTAAGGCGCCGATGTTGTCTCCGATGAGGGTGAGTTCCCCATTTCTTTTATTTATCTATATCATTTTATTGTATTATTTCTTTATTACATAACACCAACCCTTACTGCCCTGCACTGGTTAGAGTTGATTTTAAGATTTTACTGCTCTTTTTACAAATGGTCAGGCTCTGGCCTGTATGAACCTTTCTATTCATTTCAAAAATCTAGCCTTTAACACTGGACATAAAGAACCACTAACATCTACTAATCCTGTCTTTTGTCTTCAATGGTGCATGGTTTTCGTCGAGCTGCTCCAGCTCCAATCAGCTATGATGAAAACACACTAATTTACAACCCTTGAGATGCTATGACGTGTGTTGAAGTTGCCGCTGGCTTGGTAATGTTTTTCCGTCAATCTCTTCAAGCGGCAGTCAAAACTCATTAAGCCTTCATTCAGTTAGAAAGAGAGACTGAAGAAAAATGTGTAAAGTCACAACCACGTTGTCTTGTCAATGGCTTCCATGTGAGTACCAAATCCCTCTCCAGCTGTTTGACCAGTACTGTGCATGTTCAACTCTCAACAGAGATGAGAAAGAAGTTCATGTACACGTCTAGTGTGAAACCAGAAGAAATGCAGTAGTTTAACCCAAACTGCAATTTTTTCCTAAACCTAACAAGTAGTTTTCGTGCCTAAACCTAACCAAACTCAGAGTCTACAACAAAAGTATGGATAGTGTCTTGTTGTTACACTGCAACGTGTCAAGTCGTTTTGGGACAGTGAGGTTAAGGTCTGGACTCTGGTGTGGCCAGTCCATGTGTCAAAAAGATGTCTCATACTCCCTGAACCACTTTTTCACAAAATGTACAGGGCCTGGTCTGATTTGTTTTTTCTCCACTAACTACATCTCCGATCAGGTGGGATGACAGCTCCTTAAACCTGGAGTCTATGTCACTTTGTTTACAAGTCTTGGTTCAGTAATGTGAAAGCAAATGAACCGCACACCAAAACTCAGCTGTAATTAGTCACGATCATACCTGAGGCCAACCTGCCACTTTTGCAAACTATCTGCTGTTTTTATGCATGTAACTCTTGATAACCGTATAAACTATAAACACATACAAAGAACTGCTGGTGTCACAGGCCCCTGTGGTTATGTCTTTAACTGGCATGACATACTGAGTAACCTTCTCTAGGTGAGACACAGAGCATTTCTTTGGCTCCTTATATAAAATAATCTTACTCATTTGATGTGATTCATGCAAGAAAAGGAAGCACCTGCAGCCGAAGGGCCTCTGTACAAATCCCTGAACAAACAGATAAATATACGAGTGAAAGATGAACTCAAGTTTCCTCGTCATCTCCAGCGAATATCCCTTTCTAAATCCCTTCTCTGGTTTATTTGTATTGTCGCAACAGAATTAGAGCAAACTTTCTCATTCTCTGCAGTGGATAGAGTTAGGTGGCAAAACCCGAATCCTTAATATATTCACCTGGCAGCAGTGCGGGGGAAGCTGTAATCTTCGGTTCAGTATTCTGACAATGGCATAGTGAGGACACAGCAGAGAAAGCTATTAGGGCTAAACAGGGTTTGGCACATTCACACTTCAACTCAACAGGCACTAGCTGTCACCCTGAAGGGCCCCATCAGGAGACTGCAGGAAGACGTAATGGTTCAGGATGCTTAAAACAGATTAGGATAAATGACACGTTGTCTACATCTATAGACAGCGGTGTTTATACCTGTTTTGAATGGCCACAGATAATAGGCTCCTCCTGGCTGCCTGATCTTTCTCCAAGAGCTATGAGTTTTTTTCCAGGTCTTTGGACAATTTACTTGGTTGAGACGACAAATGGGACTAATCATGCACACCTTCTCTGAGGCGTTCATGGTGTTGCACTTTGTTTTAAACACAAACTATAATGGGAGTAGTTGTGTGATGAGTTACAAAGAAAGCTGGAGAGTGCACTCTGAAGACTCTCTGCGCACCTGGACAACACATGACCTTAATGTTTCAGCAGCCCGCTCCCCCTCCCAATGCATCAAATACAGCAGCCTAGTCAGTGACTGTACGCTTCTAAGTTTGACACTGTAGGTTGTGGTGGTTTGATCAAATTAATTATCAAATATCAAACCCCACAAGGGACAGATGTGCTCAAAACACACATACCCCTGAATGCATTTCTTAAACACATAACACAGTGGTAAAAAACAGCAGGGCAGTTGACAATTTCAATAAATTAACCCACACCACCAATTCCAGTTCCAAAATAGTTATATTTTACACAAACAAAAGAAATAATTCAAAATTAAAATCAGTTCAGTCCAAACAAAAATACTCCACTTTAGGATTTCACTCCAGTTCCGTTCATTCATAAACCAAAAAACATTTTAAAAAATAAGAAGATAAAAAAACATTGTCCTCCAAACCTCCACCATTTGACAGTGTTACCAACAGCCCAAGGGTCATAATAATTCAACTGTTTCTCCGCAAGCTTTATTTTAAAAAGTGTAACCTGACATTCCATATCATGTATTTTGCTAAATTAATCACAGATCTTTTCACTTGTAAACCTGACACTAGATGGGTAGGTAGAGTGTCACAGTTTGAAGATTAAGACCACTGACCAGGCTGCAGTATTTGAGCAGTTGGGAATGAGAATGTTTTGTGTTTGAGATAATGTCAGATCTGCATTCTCTGAGATAAATGTAGCTGCTGAGACCAGATTTTTGTTAACTCTTATGGAAACCATGTTTCTTACCTGCATAAGTAATCAGGTTACTGCAATAAGATGACTGTAACACAGATATTCAAGCACTTACATGTGCACTAAAGTTAAATGCTAACACCAGCATTGTAAACGATGGTAACGCTGATGTTAAGCAGGTCTTGTGTTTACCGTGGTCACCATTTTATGTAAGTGCAGATGCTAGCAATTGCTGCTCAGACATATGCACAAAGTACAACTGAGGCTGATGCGAATGTCATTTTTTTGCAAGTATTTACTCATGGTCAGTCAGCAGTGTTGGGTAACGTTACTTTTAAAAGTAACTCATAACGTCACTCAATTACTGCCATACATACCTACTTTGCCTTATCAAGACTTACCAAAAACCCCTTAGCGACTGGTTGCACATGTATGTTGTATTGTCCAGACGGCACGTAGCCAACTGTTTATGTACCTTTGAATGTAACTACTCTACCATCATGCTGTAGCCTTCTTTACAGCTTACAATCGGTAACTCTGCAGTCTAATTGTCAGGATCTGCAGAGCTTTGTCTATTTCCCCTTGTTATCTCCCCCCTCTATTCTTCTTGTATGTTTGTCTCCATCCGTCTGTCAGTGTTTGTCTCAGGTTGGGCGTGGCTGGCCTACATTCTGCTAATCAGCCAGACTCTTCTCACCTGCTGCTTAACACACCTGCGGTGGTAACATCCGTGGTAACTTCTAAACCTTGCTTTGAGTATATTTTGTGCAAATCAGTTCCTGTTATTTTGCCTGCCTAAAACCTGCCTTTTTGCCTTCTGTTCTGCAGACCTGGCACCAGCCGGTCCAGTCACGCCCAGCCTTGCCTATTGTCTCATCAGAACCCCCGCTCTGGACTTTCCACTTTGGACTTCTTTGGGAACTGCTGCTGCCTCAGTTTGAACTTCTTGATTTGTTTTCTTTAGTTTTCTTTAGTAGTCCTTTAGTAGTTTTCTCCTAACTCCCGTCTCTGATGTCTGCTCTGTGGGTCCAGTGTTTGAACACCACTGTGTTTGAGTAGAATACTAATCATAGGAATGGCAGATGCAATTTAACATTGAACTGTTCTGTTTGCTTACAAACAGACAGTGAACTGGGCAGAGGGAGGCAGTGTTAGTTTTCAATGAAAAACAAGACAATGTGAGCTCTTATAGCCTAGTATGTGATGCAGCTAATAACCATGTATGTCTATACACTAATCACTTGTGTTTTCATGCTTTTTCGACTGCGCTCCCAACTAAACTTCCCCATATTTCTGTGCTGAACTGATAATGAAATGTGAATGTGGCAGATTGAGCCAGCGGTGAGAGTGAGGCTTTAATCCCCATGTTAATATTCTATCAATAGCAAGGATGCAGGAGGTGGAGAGATATTAGATTCTAACTAGTGGGTCACTTAAGAATTGGAAGCCACTTTCAGTATTACCCCATCTCACTTGCTCTGTATCTGTCTGAATAACAATGAAGGAAAAACAAAAAGAAATGCTGAGGCCAGTGTCCCTCTGTCTATGACTCATTTCTCAATTCAGTTTAAAGACACTTTTTCTTGGAAGTTTAAGTAAGATAGCTAGATGCCAACATTGTCATTTCGATGGGATTAAATTGTAGGCTTGTTGGCTTTTTGTGTCCTGAGTCAAGTTACTTTTTGTGCATTAACATTTGTATAAAAGAAAGGGATACGTCGGAATGGAACATATGCATGGAATTATACTGTACGTTTTATTGAAGGTTGTGCAGAGGCAATCAAACTGGACCTCTTTTAACTTTTAATGGTCCAGGGTTAAAGGATGTGGGTGTACACTGTACAGATTGTAACCTCACTGAGGCATTGTAATTTGTGAGGTTGTGTTATATAAATCACATAGAATACTTGAGAATCTAATTTCATTTTGTTTCTGTGCAAGCTGCATGTGGCAGAAGTTTAAAAAATAATACAAATAAATCATGATATTTTTTTAACATAAGACAGGAATTTGTCAGTTTTGGACAGGTAAGGCGAAAGAAGCATGCTGGTGATAAATAATTACTAAAAAACCTATTAATGTAAAAGAAAAGGATGGAAGAAATGAAAGTCCTGGTCGGGGAAGAAGTCAGTCTTGTCTGGAAGCTCGTTATCTGCTAGGGTGTTGCCCATGGCATACAGAGTTTTGGATGTGTTATGCGGATGCCACAAATACTTGCTTCAGGGCAGTGTTCAATTACAGACTGTACAAATGCGCACACAAATATTTCTTGTCTTAAATCTGTGCAATACAAAAATTCACAAATGTACAAATCGTCAGTTATTTGCAATTTTCATGCCTTGTAGAAAAAACGCATTTGTGAATCGGAGTCGTGCTAGATGAGTCTCAAAAATCTGCACACAAATGCAGGGAGGTTTACAAATTAAAAGCACTGAGACAAATGCGCGTTTTACAATTAATATATCAATGTAACAACTTCCAAATATGTAATTGATGAAAATTGCAAATAACTGACGATTTGTACATTTGTGAATTTTAATTGCACATATTTAAAACAAGAAATATTTGTGTGCGCATCACAAATATGTTTACAAATCTTATTTTTATATGTGAATTTTTTTTTTACTTATATATGGATTGAAGCATATTTGTGTGTGCATTGAAAATGCATTTGTGTATCGAGTCATATCTATATATATATACAACTCCCCAAATACATTTGTGAGTCCTTTTTCGTGCATTTATTCCTTTCTGTGTGCATTTATCCATTTTGAGACTGTTCTGACTCCATAAAAATGTTATCTCACCAAGTTACTAATGACTAAGATGGCTATTCTGAATTTCTTCTGATGTTTTCTGTGGTGGAATGTCATTAGCTAAGGTTTGTTCACAAAAAAAAAAAAAAAAGAACTTAGAAAGCAACTGGAGGCAATATTGTGCAATCAATTCTTAAGGTCAATATAAGTCTTTTTGTGGCAAGTGACCCAGGTAAGTGTGGCAAGTGACTTCAAATTTATCGTGTTTATGCATAGGTTACCTTACTGAATGGACATGAATGTGTTATTTGGCCCTTGTTTTTTTCTACTTGTGACTTAATGGCTTCTTGGCCATAAGTCAATTAGGCCTAGTGTTGAGCTCATTTGCATATTTAAAATGTATTTTTCCAAGAAACTTGTAAAACAAAAATGTTACTTTTCATGTATACTTTTACTGTGTGAGGTTTGATTGTGATAGGAGTAAAGGAAAAAAATAAGTCCATTAGGGTGTATTTTGGGCATATTCAATCAGTATATTGCTCATTTGCATATTCAAATCAATTTTCAAAGAAACTTCTTATACAAAATGTTTTACTTTTCATGTAGACTTTCAATGTGTAAAGATTTATTATGGTAGGAGTAAAGGAAAAAAAAATTAAGCCTTTGTGGTCTATTTTTGGTAGCCTATATTCGATTAGCCTGTATAGCTCATTTGCATATTAAAATTCATTTTCAAAGAAACTTGCAATACAAAAAATGTTACTTTTCATGGGTACGTTCATTGTATAAAGTTTCATTTTGATAGAAGCAAAGGAAAAAAAACAGTCCCTTTGGGGTGCATTCTTGCCTGGCCTTATTATCACACATCTCGGATTGATGAAAATTTAACATATTTCCTCAACTAGGATTTCTTAGGACTTTTAGTATGTTGTTCTGGACACCTCATAGAAATTATCTAAGCTGCAAAAAATTCTATTACAATTAGTTCTATTTTTGGCTCCAAAATGAGTGCCTGGACTATTTGTCCTTGCTCAGACGTTTGGCGCGAATACCCAGAAGTACCCAGAATGCACCACACGGGGCGCAGTTAGGCAGAGTAAATACAACGAGCAAATTGTGTGTGTGTGCATGGATTTGCATAAGATTTGTTGAGCCACTTACATACAGCTTGTTAGGGAAAACAATCAAAATGACTTGTGTTTTGAACAAACTAATTCACAACTTGATATATTCATGTCTAGAGACAAACTTTGTTTTGTATTGTTATTATCACAGGCTTAATTATGTTACAATTATATAATCTTAGATTGACTTGTTTCAGTGCACACACACAGACAGACAGTACACACATACACGCAGTACACAGAAATGTGATGATATATGCTACAGATATTGCAATTATTATAATCAAAATAGGGTGTCATTATATTCCTATATTCTAAATTGTGTCATATTGATACTTTGTATATGACAAGGAGATGTATACTTCATCCATATTTGATTAGATATGGTTCATGTCAACAAAACCTTAAATATGCATTGGAAATGGTCTCTATTCTGTAGCGGTTCCAGACTTAATATATGGCTTTAAGTGATATATCAACTTAAAAATGTCATGCTATGGTTTAAGAAAACATGTTTTACAATGAATTGCAAATTACCTACACAATAGAGAGCAATTTGTTGTCTTCAATGGTGTCCAATCACAGCGGGCTGTACTAAAGTGTGGTGTCCCACAAGGGTCCATATTGGGACCCCTGTTGTTTTTGATATATGTTAATGATCTTGTAAATGCATCAAGTTTATTGTCGCCTATTGTTTTCGCTGATGATACAAACCTCCTTGTCACTGACAAGAATTTTGATTCCCTTATTGCTAAAGCTAATACTGGACTTTTCCATTTTTCTTACTGTTCCGTTTTCTTTTCCGCTTACCGTGAGGGTCGCGGGATGTTGCCGCTTTTCCCCCCTAAGGGGTTGCGGGGCTTACTGGGGCCAAATCCAGTTTCACTCTATGGGCGTAGGCCAGGGTTCACCCTGGATGAGTCGCCAGTTCATCGCAGGACCCTTACTGATGGCAGTGGCTGCCTTCACACAAGGTGCCAACTGCACATCAGGAGCAACTTTGGGGTTCAGTATCTTGCTCAAGGATACTTCGACATGCAGCTCAGTCCCGCCCTGGGGAGCCGGGATTTGAACCAGCAATCTTCTGATCACCAGTCAACCAGCTCTACCCACTGAGCTACTTACTGGTTTAAGTTAAATAAGTTATCATTGAATGTCAAAAAGTCAAACTTCATTATTTTCAGAAATAAAAACAAGAATTACAATGCAGATAAAGCTAAAATCTATATCAATGATAGTGTACTTGCACAAGTTTCATCAGCGAAGTTCTTGGGCATCTACATTGATGAAAAACTTTGCTTTAAGAATCATTGTGAATTTGTTTGTAAAAAGGTTTCAAAATCTTTAGGCATTATAAAAAGGGTAAAACAACATTTAAAAAAAGTACACTTCTAACCTTGTATTACAGTTTAATCTATTCTCATATCTCATACTGCAATATAATGTGGGCCAGCACCTACTCTTATTTACAAGCTATTCATAGATGTCAGAAATCCTTTGTAAGAATTGCCACCAACTCTTCTTATCTAGCCCCAACAAAACCACTATTTAAACAATTACAACTTCTTACAATTTATGAGGTGAACAAGTACCAAACAGGGGTTCTTATGTATAAAGTAATCTGCCTTCCTGCATCTCTACCTAATTTTTATCCAAGCTATTTTGAGTTTAACTCACATTATCATACACATTCTACAAGAAGAAAGAATGATTTACATATTCCTTTCTGTAGGACCTCGGTTGCTAAATTCTCATTTGTCTATCAAGGTGCAGTGCTGTGGAATGATATAAAACATTTTTTAGAATCTAGTTTCTCTATAAATACATTTAAAACCAAGTTCAAACAATACCTACAGACCTAGTCACATCTTTACATCATTGGGTTTTAATTGAAATGAATCTGCAATTTTATGGATATTTTCTGTTTGTTGTTTATTGTGTTTTTGTTTTTTTTGTTTTTTGTCTGTTTGTTTTCCCCTTTTTTCTTTTTCTTTTCTTTTCATTTTCTATTGATTGATCTGTTTTAGTGATTTTGTATTGAGGGGGAGGATCTTATATAAGCCCTTTGGGTTTCTTTTCCTCTCCTGCACAATTATTTGTCTTTGTATTATTAAACAGAATTCTTGTTTTATCATTGTGCATATAAATAAATAAATAAAATAATATAGACTGTATATGTAACACATTCAGATATGCCATAAATTTGATCCATATTCCAGAAAAAAATTTGTGATCAGTCCGATATGTCCAGATATGATATGAGGTGATACTTGGAACACACACACTACACAAATAAGATGTTGCTGGTATCCTAATATAAGATATGTCCCCATGATGTATATTGGGGTCATATTTTACCACATATGGGATATCAATAAACTCAGGATATAGATCAGAAATGTTTTGTATTGTACAGAAAATTCAGTGACATATCAAATGAGATATTCTGGGATTCTGGCCCTTTTTGCCCAGTATAAATCACCAGATTCCGTCCATTGTCATGACCTATCAATATCAGTTAAATATCTCACCTACAACAAGCCTGACGGCAAAATCTGTAATAAATATGTTTTATATGAGAAAAGGTGATGATATATGCTACAGATGTTGGCATTATTCTACTCAAAGTAGGGTGTCATTAATTTCCTATATTCTGCATTGCGTCATATTCATACTTTGTATATGACAAGAAGATGTATACTTCATCCGTATTTGATTAGATATGGTTCATGTTAACAAAACCTTAAATATGCATTGGAAATGGTCTGTATTTTCTAGTGGTTCCAGAGTCAAGATATGGCTTTGAGGGATATATGCAATCAATATATGACACATTCAGAAATGCCACAGACTTAATCAGTATTCTAGAAAAATATTGTGATCAGATATGACCTAATGTCATATATAGAACACGTACATGACAAAATTTAAAATGTTGCTCGTATCCCAATACAATATTTTGTCTTCATGTTGCATATTTGACCAGATATGGTGCATATCAACAAAACTCAGGATATGCATCAGAGATGTCCGTATTCTAGACAGAATCCAAAAATGGATATTTAGGGATTCTGGGTATTTTCGCCCTGAGGACATTTACGGAACACATACATGACAAAATCAAAATATTGTTTGTATCCTAGTACAATATATTGTCTTCATAATGTATATTGGGTTAATATTTGACCAGATATTGTGCATATCAACAAAACTCAGGATATGCATCAGAAAAGTCCGCACTCTAGACAGAATCAAAAACCGGATATTTGTGATTCTTGCTATTTTTGCCCAGTGTTGATACTGAAGAAAACATCAAAATGTGACAGTAATAACTTTGGGAAGTGTTAAACACACCTAATCTGCCAAAAAAAAATGTTTCCACTTTCAATCAGCAGGTTTGATGGAGACTGCATCTAGGCCATTGGAGGAACTTCATCATGATGCACCTGTACTTCATAGCTGTACTTGTTGCCACTTAGCATAATTACGTAATGGTGATATAATGCTGAATTCTGGATTTGTTTCAACTGGCCTCGTTTCAATCCATCATCACACATGAAACTCGTTCTTGGCAAAGTTTCTGATTGTTTTTCACATCCAAGTAACCCACTAATTATAACTTCATGCTTTATATATGACTATTTGTTTATTGGTAATGATGTTCATTGTTTTGGGGTTATTAAAGACTGTTGAAGTTTAATTCTGTTTTAGCACAGCCTGTTAGAACCTACTTACCATTCTATCTGACTCATCGTAGCTCTTACCCACCCTCTCACATTAAATACATATCTATTGTGCTTTTCTACCAATGCCTTATTGTGTTGAGCTCTCATCCACGCTCTTTATGGATGTGGACTTTAGAGTAGAAACTATGGGATTACTCAATCTCTGAGTCTCTTTCTTAGAAAAGATCCCAATCATTACTGTTCGACAGTTTCTGAGTCCTCTGCGCCATTCAAACAACTGCAAAGCTTTAACCTAACCCTAAATCATCTATTTGCTCTCTCACACTGCATCATTCTTTTTAAGAAGTCATGATAATGAAAAAAAGGTGAAGTACAACTCAAATGTGAACTCCACAAATACGCGGAGTAGAATTAATATAAGCAGTGCTCAAAGGAGGCTTTGCAGTTTTTTTTTACCCAAATCTGCATTGTGATGCTCCTTTGAGAATTGGCTAATCCCTAATAATACTTAAATACATAACAAACAGGCAGGAAAAAGAGCTGCTCTAATCAATATATGCTGGAAAGCTTTCTTGGCTCGTTTTTTTTTTTTTCCTCAGACATCATCATTTTTCTGGTACTTTAGCCAGCATTTCCATTGCCATGTGCAAAATATTAATGAGAGGTTATGAAAAAGGGGGGAGGCAGATCAAGGTCAGGTCAAAGGTTTGCGGCCTTTTCGGAAGCTTCTCCACAAGGCCAGCTGGTGGATGTAGGAGCCAGAAGAAGACAGTTTACTGCAGTTAATGAACTCCTTCCAAACTCTTGACTGTGTCAAGGTCTTTTTTATTCACAAGAAAGATATGCTGCACTTAGAATGGGCATTAGTAGTGTGGGTGTGTCAAGGTAGATTGTTTTTCTACAAAGTAGTTTATCGGGTGACAGTGAGAAGGTGAAATTTCACGAGGCACCAATAACAGCAGAAAGGTGCTGAAAGATGTTCGGATCAAGAATATAACATTCAAGCGTTTATGAGCCTCTTCTGTAGCCACCAATGTGCTGCTGCAGGGTACTCTGGTGTCTGTATGTGTGTGTTTTTGTGGTTGGGTCGTCATGGCAAAATGTGGTCCTGTAGGCACCTTTTGTATCGCCATTATTGTGTATGAGGATCGGTGCAATCGTAGCAAGGATGTTGAAAGCTGAGGGCTGAGAAATAGGGAAGGGGAATGCCTACACCAGTTGTTGCAATTTTGTGTAGAAACCATTGTGTAGGTCGTTAACCTTTTTTACACTGGGCTGATATGTGTGTTAGCTATGCCATGTGTGCGTGACTTTAACCAGCTGGCGAGTGTCAAACAAACTGCATCCCTGTAAAGATTTGTATTTTTAGATTAAGCCGCTTCCTTCTGCTAACGTCCTTAACAGTGCTCGAACCTGTTTCCTGTGGCTCTGGGAGGAGGATGCCACAGTTAGTGAGGTGAACTCACTGTCGACTCCTGGTTTCACACTGGACATGAACAGTGGTCCTCCTGAATGAAAGCCCTGTGTTTGTTTAACCTGTCCCCGACCTCCTCCCATTACGGATTTTCACTCTGTCTGCTCCAACCTTTTACCAGTTGTTCCACTGGATTGTGCAAAAGTAAGAGCAATGAGGACAAGTCAATGATGTGCTCATTAGTCAAAGCACTATTTTTTTTTTTTCCTCATTACTTTTCCTCATATCTAAATAATGACTGAACTTATATGTCCTTCTGAGCTAAATTGGCCACACTATTGGTTACTTTCTTCCAAGTCCTTAGATTTGAAAACCTCTCTGCTTCCTCTGCCTTTTAAATCCAGGATCAGTCGGTTTGCTCCTTTTGCTTTGATCTGTCATGCTCTTTTTTGTTTTTGATGAAGCAAAAAAAGAAGGATTTTCATAGGCCTACCGTTTTTCATCACGTCTGTACCGGCCAAAATGACACGACTGCATTGATTTGGATTGGCTTAGGATACAGCCTACACTCAGACACCAATTTGTACACAAGTGGTTTCTTAAATAATTTGTTATACTGCTCAGTATCAGACATGCTGTCCTGGACAGATAATCTGGTGATGTGAGGGATTTACAGATCCAGTCTGGAGTCTCCTGAATTGCTCATAGACTTACCGCCCTGAAGATATTAAACATGTTTAGAATTTACGATTTAAAATTGGGACGGTTAAAATTTGGATGATTACATCAGTACATTTCAAACCGGACCACAACAACAGATGAGAAAGGAATCACGCATCCACTGTCGGTGTTTCCAACCATGGGTAAACATTCTAGCCCTTGCGGCTACTGTTAAATTCTTGCCTCCAGTTCTGGCTGAAGAGTAGAAAACTTGTGTTGACCGCGTTTCCTCACTCATCTAAACTGGTTTAACCATCTGCTTTTGTCTTTTTTGTCACTGCAATGATTTACTACAGCAAGTTATTGCACCACGCTGATCTCCATTTTGTTTATGTCTGCTTCCCCATGAGATCATGTGAGAAAGATCAAATTTGAAGCCAGCTTCAGTCTGCAGAGTCACAAAGCCAGAACACTGAAGCCACCCCCCGCCGCTGCACAGAGCAGTGTTTGCTATTCACTCTATTAATATTGAACTTTGAAAACTGCATTTACTTTGAGTGCAATACAGCAGGCAGATTCCCTGCTTTATGGTAAGATGTGCATGATACTGCTTGTTGCTGAGTATTGGGACGGTTCACTATGAATCAGTAAATATTTAATATCTCTTGGTTGCCCTTTTTTTTCTCTTTTTTCTCTATATTTATTCATTGTCATCAGAGCAGCAATAGCAACTGAAACAGCACAGTGAATACATAGCTTTCTCTTTATCTCCCTGCTTCTGTCATGGGTGTAGCTGGTTTTGCGTTAGGCCTACACAAGCCATTAAGCTTGAAATAACAGAGAGAGACACAGATACAAAACACACACATATACACACACAGAGGCTGCTATATAGCTGCAGAAGCCAAAAGAGGGGGGACTAATGAGGAAGCGCGGAACACAGAGAATCCAGAAAGAGGGACAAAGTAGGGAGAGCAGCAAAGGGGGAGGAGAGAGGGGAGGGTAATGAGAGGCTGGACATACCCAAGAATGTCACTGACACAGCAGACTAGGGCTGTGATGAGGACCAGCTGAGCAGCAGGCTGTGAAGGACTGAGCATGTGTGTGTGTGTGTGTGTGTGTGTGTGTGTGTGTGTGTAAGCAAGAAGAAAGGGGAAGAAAGATTTTGAAAATACAGAGCTAATGAGGGTTTACAGACTGTCACACAATTGTTGGTGCGATATCGCACTACCACACGAGATAACTGGATCAGTGCAGAGAGTGTGTGCCTGATATGTTAGCTCGCCATCAGCTACCCATCAGAGTCACTGTTAGCATAGGGGCGACAAGCAGAGGATGACTGACAGCTCTGGGGTGGGAGGAGGAGTTGAGCATGACTTGATTGGCTGTTAAAGGATATTAGAATTAATTGTAGCTGGAGGTGTAAAAGCCTTTTTTTTTTCTTTTTTTTTTCCTAAGATGCTCCGAAATAATGACAGCGCCTGCTTCAGCTCATGGGAATTAGCTCAGCAAGTTGTTGCCATGGTAACTGGGGACTCAGCAGGGAGGCAGTTTTATTTCTGACGCTGCCGTATTACAGGAAACACACAGCCTCGGTGAAAGAGCAATCATTTGAAAAACTTTTTTATTCAGTGCTCAGGTCCAGAACCTGACAGACATCCTGTTCCATGCATTCACACATGGGAGTTTCCCTGTACAGACGACAAACTGGTTAAATTGTACTTCAGAATCGGCTTTAGCAACAAATAAATTATTTCTCTTTTAGCTCATAAACACAGCGTAGTTGTCGGCGTTAGGACTTTGAAGAGATTGTGCCGAAAACGTTGTCTGTTTAGAAGGAAAAACCTTTTTCTCGACATTTCGACTTTATTCTTGAAGTGCATAATGAAAAAAAAAAAAAAACTTCCTCCTTGCATGTTTTTTCCCTCACCCCTGACCCTTATACTCTTCAATACTGAGCCAAGTCCAGGCCACAGTTCATTTCTATTCTGTAGGGCTGGATCTGGCCCCGACTTGGGTGATATCTGGCCTGCTTGCGGCTCAGATCTGGCAAACAGGAGTGGATGCTCCAAGTGTCATCATTCCACGCTGTATGTGGGTCGGAAGAACATGAAGATCTGGGCCACAGCCACTTCCTTATCTGGGCATACTTGGAGTGTACGATGAAGGTCCTGTCACTGGTACATCCGATAGATACTGAGACATTAATGTTGTGCTAGATATGATGATGATGTTGATACATATTGTTCTGTGACTCAGGGGCAACTGGCCTATTCAGTCATATAGGACGGAGGATGTGTTGGCGGAGCAGTGTGGGGTTTAAGAGCCTTTAACCTGAAAACAGCTGTACATTATGACTGACAAAAACTCTGTGTGAGCAGTGAGAGTGGAACAAATCAGTAAAGTTGAGGACCAGACAGCTAAATATTGAGCTTAAACTCAGAGATGGACAGAGTACTTGACCCCAGTACTTGAGTAAGAGTACAAATACTACTGGTCAAAATGTACTCTGTTACAAGTAAAAGTAGCTCAGTCGACATGTTACACGAGTAAGAGTAAAAAAGTACTTGCTTTTAAAGGTACTTAAGTATCCCAAAGTACATGCTTTTAAATTTACTTTAAGTAAAAGTAAGAGTAAGAGTAAGAGTAAATTTCTTATTTTTCACATTAATGAATTACTATAATTTTTTCTAAATGAATTTAAGGACCTTTTAACTCTTGTTTCTGAGAATTAACTCTTTGAAACCACCTGCAATGATGTGCTTGCTTTTAGGACCACAATGTGATATAAAGCCTGCAGAAACACCTATAAAAACAATATAATATAAATGCAATGAATGGGATCACAGGAGGACAGCAGATGTTGCAGATGCAGATGTTTATTAACAATCATTAAAACTGTAACCAAATGAACCTGCACCGTCCAACTAACTCTCTATCATTTAGCTAAGTTGGGAACTGGAACCCCCTCAAAGACCAATGTTGTCCCCAGACCACTGGTTGAGAATCACTGCTTTACAAAAAACTACATCTGATGCAGCCATTGTCGCGGTTTTGTGTTGACAAACGCAGTCGAGAGCGTTGCTACTTTGGTGGTATCCTTATGGGGAGGGATGGCGTATTTCCGCTTTTACGTAGATCCCAGTGGAGAGCGTGCACTGTGATAGGTTTCCTTCTTTGACAAACACAGCTTGTGTATTTTAGGAAAAAAAAAAAAAAAAAAAAAAAGAGACCTGAAAGTAACGAGTACTTTTCAGCCTTCCTAGAAGTTAACTCAAGTAAAAGTAAAAATATTTGTCTTGGAAATGTATTCAAGTAAGAGTAATAAGTACCAAAGAAATCTAATACTCAAGTAAAGTACAAATCCTCTGGATATGTACTTAAGTACAGTACTCAAGTAAATTTACTCCGTTACTGTCCACCACTGCTTAAACTCACTAGAGCACCACAAAGCTAAGAGCAGCTGCAGATTCAGGTGACAACTATGACTACTTTGACAATATAACACTGTTTTGTCATTTGATTGACATTTTTTTTTTTGTGCAAAATGTTGATTATTGCTGATTTAGGGGAGTCTTCCCTCCGTTTATGTGTAATCTCTGTGTGTTAAGCATTATCCTTGTCCTTTGACATCAAGGCAATGTTGTGTGTGCAGACAGAAGGCTTGTGCTGTGTTTAATGTGTCTCAAGCATGGATGTAACATGTTTATCATTCGGTGTGTGTATCCATCACCCACTCCCCAGCGAGGCCGTGTGCGTATTTGCCATATCTGGGGTTATTACCACGTACGTCTGTTGTACAAACGGAAAAGTTGTTCCAGGGAGCTTATGCAAACCGGAGTGAAAATATGCTTCGGGGATCAGACAGGCCTATCATTTTAGAATACTTGTGCTGAAAGTGATTTGACCAAACTGTTGGGCTTTTCATAAAATAAAATCACTGGACTGGACCCGAAGTGAGAGCTGGAAATGTCCACACTGATGGAGATCTGAACAAGCACCAGACATGCAATTACATGTGTCTGCCTTTGTCCCTGTTTTACAGCTATTTCTCTGACCGGTTAAATGTGATCCAGACAGAATACTAATCATTAAGGGGATATTTCAAGTTATGCACATGCATACATGGTAAGCTAATGCTGGGAAAGAACTGAATTTCACAGTTTAACTAGAAAATCCAGACCTGCCTTAGCAGGATCTGTAAATTGCCTTTAACCTTTTTTGATATAACTTACATGAGGATTTGCTAAGTTACAGGCTGGCAACACTGGATGCATGAAACGCACTTCTAATGCATGTGTCCAGCATGGCTGCTTTGTCGCATCAGCTAGAGATTGGAGTCTTACCTATTTCTACTGTGACATACGTGGTTCTCTGCAAAAAAAGACCTGGAAACGACCCGTAGTCAGTCTTATGGACATCATACCAGCATTTTCCAGTTGTGATGTCTGTATCTGTAGAATAGGTCACAGACATGCATACAAACAGGCGTTTCTTTCTTTCACTTTTCTTTCACTTTTTCTCGCTCTCTGTCCCCCTGCAATTTTCTCGCTGATTGAGAGGGGATAAAGGAAAATCATGTCATCATATTTACTGATAATTATCACAGGCAAACTCCATGTAAATAGCCAGCTGCCCTATATGTTTACATGGAGTTAGACTTTGATAAATATCGATAAATATGATGAGCTGGAGCTGCAGCTGCCACGCAGCCTATGTTAATACAAACACGTGAGCGAGCAGCAGCAGCTCAGCAATGCAGCCGCCACATGTACACAAGCATCCGGTGTGCCCTGCGTATGTGTCGTTTTTTATTGGTCCATCAGCTCCACCCATCAGCTCCACCTACCTACTTATTTTGCTTAATTGTATGAAGTCACATTGTGGTAAGAAATCAAGACACAAAGGTTTGCTTATGAATACCAGATGTACTGCAGAGACCTGTGAACAGATACCATTCACCAGATGCTGATCACAAGTTAATATCACTGACTTTTAAAATAGTAGACAGAGGCACAGTGACGGCAGGTTCCTCTAGAAAGTCGCAAACTTGGAAGTACCTAGCTAGGCCTGACTCCCAGATAATCGAAGAAGTATGAAGTGTATTTCCCTTCCTTTCAGTAGTTGAATAAGAGAGAATTACAGTACATCACAGTGGATTTTGGCAGCTTGTTGCAGAAGCAAAAGTGAAGAATCCGCTTTTAATGACAAAAGTGAAAAAAAAACTAACAGCCTATGATCCCTTCAACTACATGTGTTAAGTCTTCCAGAGCTCGCCAGTTCAAAGGAACTGTTCGCCAGTTAACACAAACAGCATCACTCATTAGTACAAAACACTGGCGTCCGTCCCTCCATTCTAGTCTGTAAGTAATTGCGCAGCAAACTGTACTATTTATCCAATGTTTTTATTAAAAAGTCGCCAAAAGGTCTCCACCAACCAAACAAACATGTCTGTTCAGTGACACTTATTAACTGAGGTGAAGCTCAGAGCTAGCTCAGAGTTGCCATGCCCCTAATTATGCATAACTTTAAGCCTTAATGCGATTGAAATGAGTGAGTTATATAGAAATTCACCCTCGGCACAGTTGTCATGAGCAGGGACATTTGCTCGAGAACGAACTTTGTTATGTACCAGGCTCTAAACGTGGCCTTTTTTATTGGCTTTTGTGGGGATTGACCCACTTTTGGAGTCAGCCCTCAAGTGGTCATTCATGGAATTGCAGTTTTTGGTACTTCCACGCTGGCTTCATTTTTAAGCTCTGGTGGTTGCTGCTCTTTTTTTAAGGGACACTGGCCATACCGCAAGTGGGAAAATCACTTATCTCAATCAGTAACCAAACCACAGTCAAATTGCCGGAGTGATCACAACTTGAATTTGAAATAATTTTGTTCCCTCCAGGAGGCTCCAGTGCAGCAAGGCCTTGCTGAAGAGCAACAGGTTCAAAGCTGAACAGTTGGCCCCTCTGCGATGGTTAAATCTGCATGTCTGTTGAGATGGAATTAGATGTCATGCTGTCATTAACCATGCAGTCAGTGCACACAAGCAGAGCTCCGCGGTCTCACTCGCCACCTCCCTCAAAGCTCGCAACTCCATGAGGTGAATTAGAACACGCTGCGATGCAAATATCTTTTTGTAATGCGTTTTAATAACAGGATCCCTCTGCTTTGTTACAGATGCGCTGTGGGATGGGGGGATGGGGGGATGGGGTGGATGGAGAGAGACACAGAATCACAGCAGGTGAGAGAGAGATGTTCAGGGGGTTTTATCTTTTCTTTCCCTCTGATTGAATCCAATTTTCTTCCTTTCAATTAATTAAAACTCAAAGGATGGAGCTCCGTGATGCATGCTGAATATGCAGGCACATCATGATTATGAGTTGCACACAATTTCTCTCCAAAAGACAACTTTTGCTCTCTTGTTCCCCTCTACCCATCCTCCACCATGAACCACACTTCCTCTTTATCTTGCAAAGGACTTGTGGAGTCTGGTATCTAGCATTTCAGCCAACGCCAGCATTCAGTCCGGTATATTCTGAGGGATGTAGTACCCTCAGTAAATTCGCCATGTGGTGAAAGCAGCACAGCAGCAGAGGTTTCAGTCCTCCTTCACTGTCAGGGTCACTGTAGGTACACATGTATGTGATGAAAACAGATTGTCAGAATATACGTCGTTGTTGCCGTTACTGATGTAAAACCCGAATAAAAGGCAGCTGATACATTTTTTTGAACAAAGCTGGCTCGACTGCAGGTAAATCTGTTTGATCCGTTCTGTTCGAGCCACAGCAGAACGCCCTTTCAGAGCGTGGAGCCTGGCAGCAGCACCAAGATTTAAAGTGGCTGGTGGGATGTCTCTAGTGTTATATGTCAGCTTTGGCCAGCAGTCGCCTGTGTTGCTGTTCTACGACATGGCATATGGCACGTTTAAAACAGAATGTCACTCTTCTCCTAAGCCCACGTACTACCCCCTGCGGGTTCTTCACATATGTAACTGCTGAGTCTTGGTAAGCTGTTGCTGTGTGCAAAATAAAAACAGCACATCTCTTATGTTTATGTTTACTGTGTAAAATGTATATGTAGGTAGTTCTCTGGTGTTAATGGGTTGAGCAAAATAATATAATGACATGACAGATAGACTGTCACATGCTCCCCCTCTGCTGGCCAGAATGTGCCACAGTGCACAATGCTTGGCCTCCTGCCTTTCCAGGTGATAGCGATCTGGCTAATAGTGAATATCCAAAGAGAGGGTAGGGCGCTAGGCTCTCTCTCTCCCAATTCTACCTGACCAGCAACACAGTCTGTAGTCTAGTTTCTTGGCTTTGGTTCAGTTAGGTTTATTTGTTTGTTTGTGTAAGGGTAGAGGGTTAGTCCCTAGCTCTGATGGCCCTAGTGGGTCGTTCTTGGAGGCTGCCCTTCCAGCCCATACGTTTGTTTCTTTTTTTGTTTCTTTTTTTAATTGTTTAGGTTTCTTTTTTTCCCTTTTGTTTGCCTCAATGTTAGGGTGTGTTTAGTGCTACTGAGTTAGCTAGCCGCTAAAAAACAGGCTCAGGGGCTCTGTACATGTCCGTTGTCACACACGCACAAATTACTGCTCAAATGCAGGCACTGGGCCTCCACAAGACAACTTGAATGCATTTTCCCCTACATTAGCTTTCCATAGCACTGAGAACCGTAGACAGCGGCTTCAGTAGATGGTCCAGATCATTTTCATACTCATCCAATTACTCACTGAGCATTCATGCGGATGGAGGCGTTCTCATCCTCTAAGATTCCACTCCCATTAGTGTAGAGACACTTCACCACGGGGAAGAACATGATCACTCACTGTGGCTTTGTGTTTTTTTTTTGTTTTTTTTGTGCCCTTCCATGAGTTCAGAGCATCTACATCATGCCAGGAAAAATACATCACACCCTCCGAGCTGCCAGAAAACATTTAGCATGCAACTCTGTGTGCATCTGCAGACCTTTAAATACCCCTGTCTTTTATATTCACAGTTGCCTGCACATGAACTCAAATATTTAGTTCTGCGTGTAGTCACAGAGTGTCACAGACAGGAACACACAGTGTGGGCTGATGCTGGCATGACAAGCTACAGTAATGTGTCTCGCATTTTAAATCCCCAGAAAATAAAGTCTAATATGTGAGAATCTAGCTGATTATATATATAAAAAATATAATATATATAAAAAATATAATAGATAGATAGATAGATATAGATATAGATAGATATAGATAGATATAGATAGATATAGATAGATATAGATAGAGATATAGATAGAGATATAGATATATATATATATATAGATAGACAGTTCTTGGCAACTAGAACGTTTTTACTCAAGCGCCTTTGAGCAAAAAAAACATGCACTCATTTAGAGACAGAAGCTCTTATTTTGGTGTTTTACTGAGCCAGATCTGGCCCCGTACTTTCATGACTTTTTATTCCACAACTTGGAGAAACATGTCTGTAGGGGATAACACTCACACAGACGAAAACACATGCACCATTTACTTGTTTTTACTCGACTCAATTTGACCACACTGTGAGAATTTGACCCTGTTGGCCAAAATCTGCGGCGCCCCGCACACACCGTGAGCATGCGCGCGCACGCACACACACACACACCCACCCACACACACACACACACACACCACACACACACACACACACACACACACACACCCACACACACACACACACACACACACACACACACACACACACACACACACACACACACACACACACCGTGAGCACACACATATTCATTGTCAGAATGCATTTGTGGATCTAGTAACTTCTGACTTGGTTCTGTTGTCATAGCCAGCGGTACATTAGGTTTACTCTAAAATGGAATTTGATTCCTGCCTGCTCAACCATGAGGTGTTACATTCGGCTTATTGTGAAGAACACAGAGAGAGAGAGGCCTGCAAATAGCTACTACTACTGTGTGTGTGTGTGTGTTATTGTGTGTCTCCATGTGTTTTAAAATGCAGGTTAGGAAGAGGGTAACCAATGATGCATCCAGAATCCAAATCCACAAAATGGCATGTTTTCTAAAGTGATGGGAGGCTGCATAAGGTAGTGGTGGTGGCAATGTTTATGAATTAGTGTGTGTGTGTGACTGTGTGCTTGAGTGAATGTACTTTAAGGGATCTAAAGGATGTGAATTTATCAAATGCCAGCCCAATCCCACACATCAAATAGCATAGTGTAGCCCACACAAATGATGTGACTGAATATTTTCCTTATCCCAACCAAGTAGTTTTGTGGCCAAAACCTGAGCAAGTAGTTATGTTGCCAAAATCCATCAAAGCAGTTTTTGCTCCTTTTATAAACTGTATTTGTAGCTGTCTGATTGGATAATTTACCAAAAATCCACATAAATATATGTAAGGAACTGTTTGGATGATTGTTTAATATCAGATCTGTGTAAAATGAAAATTAGTTTATTTGAGGTTTCCAAATTTTGCTGTGCAAAACACTTAAGAAAACAAATAAAAAAGCTTCATACACACCAAAACGGAATTCATGTCTCATATTATACACATCCTAGCATCGCATTACCAAAGTTCTGTTTCAAAAAGTGGATGTTTTCCCTAAGCAGCAACTCCCAGAGCTTGAAAATAAAGCCAACATACAAGTGACAGAAAATGCAGTTCCTTGAATGACCACTGGAAGCTGGCCTTAAACGTGAGTGAATGAAGCGACGCCTGCGAGCTCGAGCTTCACTGCCATATACACACGTGATATGCTTCTCTGTCCAGACCATCCCACAAACGCACCCTCTCTATTGAGCGGGTTATTTAAACGCATGAATTTCCCTTCTCTCCCTCTGGCTCGTCAATGCTGTTGTTGCTCTGCACAAGCATCACCACCCGCTCTTTCAGCCCACCACCACCCCAGCATCCACCTGCAGGCTCTGTCTAGGGGGAAATATATTTAATCATCACTCCCCAATATCTCATGTAAACATATCCGCGGGGGGTGGTGAGGTCAGAGCCTAGATGCCAAAAACAATCTAACTATGTTCTGCTTGTAATAAACATTTCAAACGTGAGTTGTCTGACTGAAATCCCCAAAAGCTTCTTTGACTAAGTAGGCTTGCGTCAACTGAATTGCTTTGCCCATCCTTGATTAACCAGGAGCTAGGTGGAGTCAGGTCCTGCCATGATGCTGACAGCACTATGAGCTTCATTCTGGCTCTTGTAATGTGGGCTGGTGAAGGGGAGGGTTATAGTCCGCTTTAGTGGTGGTGTCAGCGGTTAGCTCAAGGAGACAGCAGGCAACATGGGGGGTTTTCCGCATTGCACTTTTAATTACCATATACAGACAGACCATATCATGCCAGGTCTCTACGGCACTATTCCTTATACATACATGCACGGATGAACACAGGCCGAGGATTCTTCACCAAACACATTACAAAATAAAATAACATAGTCATGTGGAGTTAAGGGGAGTCTTCATTCCGCAGACAGTATTTTTACTCATGGTGAGGCAGAAGTACACATGCTGTTCTTCTTGGTACAGGTTACGTTTTCCACTAAACAAATGGAGGTTCCACCTAGTGCTGGTGCTACATTCAATGACTCTAACTGTACACTCTTCATGAACCTATGGGTGTCGTCAGATAAGTGGTTTTCACCCAAAGCACATTGACCTAAAAACTTGATCAGCATTTGGATGTATTAACTTGTCTTAGAGGTACCTTTGATTTGTTTTCATAAAGCAGCATGAACAAAAACCAATAATGGCGTTTCTACCATCTAGCATACAACTACTGTACTACAACTGTGTAACAAATGAAAAAAACAAAAAATGTATTTTCTTTTATTCTGATGAATTTATTTTCAGAGTCAAACACACACAATGAAAATACAGTAATTTTTGTGGTGTAACACAGAAGCTGTAATGCTGGGTGTTGTTTCAAAGCATTTTTAACTGATTTGACTGAAGTACAAAGCACCATCTCTAGCCCTGTGTTTGTTGATGATGCTTTCACTGTGCCAGCTATCAAAAGCGACCCACTGCGCTTGGTAAAAACACACTGGAGCTGTTTCCGAGCATGGTGTTACGAGCAAGTGAACCGCAGAGCAGCACAAACAAACAGTGGCCGACAGTTTCAATTAATAGTATCTACAGAGGCACAGTGATACACATCCACATTATGTTTACTCTTGCCTAAGATTATAAATGCAATAGGACGACAGATGAAACATTATGGGGAGGCAATGGAGGAGAACTGTAATTTCTCATCTGAAAGGAGCCTCAGATATGTGTGCAGGCATTCAGCATCAGAGAGGGACATCAGACGTGGATAGCAGTCAAAATCTCTATCATCATAAGAAAAACAATTCAACTCTTCGGTTAGGGTCAGAAACTTTTTAACGTTCACTGTCGTCCTTCTCTGACCTGGTATAACCCATCCACTGATGTCATTTAGGGATGAAATGGAGCACTATGTGTTGTACAGTCCAATTGACAGTTTATGTAACAGCAGTAAGTCAGAGGATGTAGCTACCAATTCACGCACAGACACACACACACACACACACACATACACACACACCGTCACACACACCGTGATAATGGATCTCTGAGGACATCCAGTGAGGCTCTGCTCAAATGCCTTATCCACTGTATTAGTTAATTTAACAAATGTGGGGGAAATTATGTCAAATTACTATCATTGCAAAACAGGGGCGGTTCTAGGGGGGGGCCAACAGGGGCCAGTGCCCCAGTAACTCTGAGTCTGGACCCCCCCGTGGCCCCCCCGACAGGGAGTCTGCATCAATAATACAATGACAGATTTCTTGCAATGATTTTGTTTTGAGGGGAAAGGCAGATATAAAGTGTCTCAGCAGTTTACTACCCAATCAAAAATGCTGAAATTGTAAAGACTGTTTTGTCAGAATGAGGGATTTATCTTTTTTTCCGGGTTGTATGTGCCCCCTAACAAAAAAGCCGGCCCCAACCTGGCCCCCCTATTAAAACTGGTCTAGAACCGCCACTGTTGCAAAAATACGACAAGTGGGAAAAGCAAAGCAATGTCGTTTGCTGCTAAATCACCGCTTTTATCGCTAGTGTTTAGATTTAAAATTTGTACTTTTTGTGTGCATGCGTTAAAATGCACTATAGTTGATGATGGGTGAGGCAGGGGACTGAGGCTGAGCCTCAATCAAAAGTGTTTGCAGTCTTTGCTGATCTGAAAGAGGAGATGAAGCCATTTCTTCCGCTGCTGATCGTTCCAGTGTGGTCTTCCAAAATGGAGTGAAAACATGGAAACAGCAGTTTAAGTGGTTTAAGTATTAAATCTTGGTATTCCATTGATTTAACATTACACTCCAAAAGTCTGAGACAACATCAGAAATGACTGATATTGAAGTGTTAATGTTATGTTGTTCTAGACAGAGAGGGGCTTTGTCCCGGTCAAATCATCACTATCAATGTTCTTAAGAGGGCAATGCAAACTCAAGTTTCAGAAAGTGGACAGATTGTATCCAAAGCACGATCAGGCAGACCCAGAGTGATCACACTATCAGAAAACAAGTTCTCACACATCAAGTTTAATTTCCTGAGAGATGCAAAAGCAACATAGACACACAATTAGCTAAATAAACAACACACGTTGTTAAATATGAAATTCTGCGGTGGATGACTGAGAAAAGTCTTATCCTCTGATGAATCCAAGTTTCGAGATTTATGGCAGTAGCAGAAGGGTACGGGATCTGTAAGGGGACGAACAAGGGTTGGACACCTGTGCAGAACTGACTTCACCCTGACCACTCCATTCTTCAGAGACATGCTCCACCCTCAAGTTTGATCTTCGTGGAGAAGGATTCATACTGCAGCATGATAATGAGCCAAAACACACCTCAGAGCTTTGACACAACTACTGAAGACCAAAGAAGATCAATGAGTCCTGACATTTATGGCGGCACTGAGAAAGCATTGTGGAACACTGTCAAATCATGCTGGAACATCAGTCAGGAAGTTTTACACAAAATTAAGGAGTCCATACAGCTCATGTGCAAACTGTCCTTAAAGCGAAAGAGGGACACACCAAATATTTTGAAAGTCATGGGCAGTTTTCAAAGATTCCACTTTTTCCTCAAATTGTCATGCAGATTTTATAATTTTATGGGAAAAAAGGTATAATATTTGAATAAAAATGTGAAATAGGAGTAGGATTTCTTGGCTGTTCGACCTTTGGATCCTGCTTCATATAAGGTTGGGGATATCATGAGAAACTGGTTGAAATGGGCATTGTAGTCCATATGCAGTAGCCTCTCAGAGCCTAAAAATGTCCCCTTCTTTCCTAATGCATGTATGTAGTTTGTAACCAAGATATTCCGTTGAATTCTTTAGGCCTCAAGTCCAAGTCAGGGACTCCATCAGGGTTATTTTCTCAGACATTAAAAAAACTCAGAAGACAGAAGACTTTGTAGCAGCCAGACAGTTTGACTGAGCTTCCTGTCTACATTGGTGGAATGTTGAAATATTTCAGTACTGTTTTATAGATTTGTCTTGTGTTTTAACTGAAACATAAATCTCACAGTTTGAAGAGAGTTGAGTTGTGCATTTTCTGTGATGCATAGTATCAAAGCACAGTGACCATTTGAAAAAGTGAACAACGGATAAATAGGTGTAACCACAAACAAACTTTAATGCTAGTGCACAAACGCGTGCACACGCGCGCGCACACACACACACACAATAGCAAACACTGTGTTTGATAAAAGGATACAGCTGACCTAGATGCAACATCAGGCGCTGTTCAATTATTACCCATCCCTCCAGCAAATGACCTGACAAAACCTTACGCTACCCAACTGGCTTTGCTACAGCTCCAGTGTGTGTGTTTGTGTGTGTGCGTGCGTGCATGTGCATGCCTCTGGCTTGTACAGCATCCAAAAAATAAGCAACCTAATACACAGGGAGACACAGCAGTAAAGAAACTGTAAAATCAAATAAAAAAAGAGAAGGGTAAAAGGAAAAAAAGGAGTAGACTATGCTGTTGATGAGGTGAAAGGGTCCAGACGACGTGATGTAATTGACTGTTTGCTGTCTCAGCTGCATAATTGATACCAAATCACTGTAAAAGCCTCTTGCACATGTGGTATTTCTATGCTTCATTCATGCACAGTCTTGAAATACAAACTGACAATGCCAGCGTCGAGAGAGGAGGGAGGAAACAAAAAAAAACACATGCATTATTACAAACTGCCTTGTTAAATGTTTACTTTGCAATCTGCTGTGTGTTTGTGCTGTTAGAGGTCGGTTTTAATTTCCGTCAGAATCGCAAAGCGGCTCTTTTTTATTGGTCTTACTGTTCGGTGCACAAAATACCTATAACAACTAGCAATAGCATCAGGCCCGGTTCTAGACTGCCTTGATTGGGGGGGCAGTACAAAATGTTGATGGGTCACCAACTGCTACTGTTTTGAGTGCCATAGGGATGACGTTTTTTTGTATGCCTACCAGTCTATGATGCCGACCCAGACGTAAGCATCGCAGATTCACCGTGGTTCCATCGGCAAAGCTCTAACAGGGAATTATTTTTCTGGATTGACGAAGAAAACAAATTCTGTGGCCAACAAATTATTAATGTCAGTCTACTAACATATTTTCTATTTAAATTTGAAGCTACAATGTAATTGGCATTTTACATTTTAAGCCCACCTCCACCTTCCCAATGTAGGACAACTTTATCAATGCCCAATTATAATTAGTTATCTAATATTAAATGGAATCTAAACCTAAATATTGCGCAACTGGCAGATAGAACTTTTGACGCATGGAAAGAACACACACTTTTGAGCCCCAGTGATGCTATAAACAACTGCACCAAAACATGGACATATCAATGCACAACCCCAATGCATAAAAAAAAAAAAATAAATCATCAGAGCCAGCCGTTCCATAATAAAAATGTCTTGCCATCGTTCGTTATCCATGTTTACTTCTTCTAGATGAAGCTGCACTTGATTTTAAAAACAAATCAGTCAGTTTGCAGCATTTTTCACCGTCAGCCTACAGTGCTCTCAGATTTCTCTCTCTCTCTTTTCCCTGCTCACCCCTTGTGTCGCTTGATGCCTCGATTCATTTTTTTGCAAGCTTAATCTCAGTCAGCTTCCAATTTTCAATCTCCAACTTCCAACAACCATGCAGACGCGGTCCACTTGATTCAGTCTTGAAATTCCCAGAAGGCATTGCTTCAATTTTTACTTTTGCAAACAAATAATCAAATAAAAAAATGGAGGTAGATTTGTATTATTTCAAACAACGCACGTTTTTGAACATCTGAATAACAAATTCGCTACAAGAGAATGCAGACTGATGTAAAAGTTTGTGACTGCACAGGGTAACCATGACTGTGATATAGAGACTTGTATGTGGTATGTAAATAGTGACCAGATTGTTGTTTAAGCAGATGTGAAGGAATTGGAGAGACTAAATTGTCATTTAGCCTGGGCTGGCTGACTGAGTGATCAGTCAGCAATGTTGTAAACAGCGCTATACAAATAAATAAATGAGTCTTGTCTGATTGGTTGATGCTATATTATTGTGCACCACTTTTTCGCGCTTTGGAAAGTTGTGTGTGCCTACCTGGGTTCCCTGTTTCTCCCTGCCAGATGCCAGCAGCCTCAGATTAGCCGCTGTCGGAGGCTCTGGCCCCAGGAAGTAACGTTAGACAGGCAGCTCTTACCTGAATTTACAGGTTATGGAGTCCCCTCTCACTATCATGTGTTGATTAATCCTGTCGGCAGGGGTGGCTGAGGCTCATGGGCCAACAGGACTAACAGCGGGGCTGGCAAGGGTTGAAAGTTGAAACCCGGTTCACAACCGGTACGTAGCCTGCCCGTGTGATGCTTCTTATGCCGCGGAGCGGGATAGAGACAAACTCAGCAGCAGCCGCCGATGGGACTAGGCTACCTACTACTAGCAGTTGCTAGCTGACATGCTAACAACTGACAAGCCTGGAGTGCCCGTAGTATCTAATGTGATGCTAACTGAGAGAAGCTGCTACTGACTGTTTGCACGGTACAAGAGAGAGAGAGACATCGGCTCTGTTGGCAGAAGAGCCGTGGACTGTGATTACTCTGAGCAGCATTTATGGGAATACGTTACAATATTATGTATTTGAATATACTTTCCTTTTTTTTCGGAATGAAGCGGGGTTGGTTTGGTGGGGCAGCCCCCCAAATGCTTCGGCGTCTGATTTAATGTCTTCCTTCTCATGATGTCAACAACCTAGTTTGAGTCTTCAAGTAACAATGTAAGATAATGCTATATGGTTTAACCAAATATAAGTCTATCACACATTAAAACCAAGTCAACGCTAATATGTAGCATAGATATCGATTTTGCACATACATGTTAACAGCAGATTATAGAAACACAGCTAGGGAAGGCTGCGCCGTTCCTAAAATGGGCCTGCCTGTTTGCCTGCCTCACTTTATGCTTTACTGTGTCCTGATGTGACATGATCGCACAACACAGGCATGACAAAAATAAAAAGAACCATTCAGCCAACTACCCTTTGATATAAAAATCAATGGTTTGGTTGAGACTCTCGCAGTGAACTGTAGATTATTCAATTTTTTTTTTTTTTGCTTTTTTGTTCCACTGACTTTGGAAACTTTGGAGTGTCACCCCTCTAATCGTCTTGGACCAATGGTCTGTTGGCTATCTTGAAACACCCAAATGCTTCAAATATGACCATTAAAAAGCATCCAGATACACAGTCACACACACACACACACACACACACACACACACACACACACACACACACACACACACACACACACACACACACACACACACACACACACACACACACACACACACACACACACACACACACACACACACACACACGCAGCATGTCAGCATGTAATCAGTCTGACAACTCTGACAGCCTCACTGGAATATGAACTGGATAAATAATAATCTTCAGCTGTGTGTGTGTGTGTCTTTGATGGGGACAAGTGAATTTAATGCATGTCCAAATACTTGAATGTCTTACTGTCGCCTGTGTGTGTGTGTGTGTGTGTTTGTGTGTATGTGTTTGTGTGAGAGCGAGCAAGCGAGCGAGAGAGAGATGGAGAGAGAGAGAGACCCTTCAATCAATGAAGCCTTAGGGATTCTGTATGATAGAGGGATTTCTCTCAGCTTCACCCATCACTCTATATTAAGGCTCCTTGTCACTTTCTCTTTCTCTCTCAGACTCAAACACACACACATAAAAACAGAGAACATGCAAAGAATGCCCACTGAAGTCTTGAATCAGTTATTTATCAGTTATCCTAAAGCTCTGTAAAACATTAACTTCGACAGCACCAAGTGAACCGATGACCAATCTCCCCTACAGACAATGTTATACAACACAGTACACCAGTTACTGACTACTGGTATAGCCATATTATATTTAAGTCAATGATAATCATCTTGTGTACAAAAAAAATTTGACTTTTCCTATGTGGTGTAGTTAGTAGCTTAATACTGTACATATCATGGTTCCAGACCTCTGTATCACTTCCCACCGCTTCTGTGACCCATCAAGTCCTGTACGGCCAGTTGGAGGAACAGCCGACCTCCCTAGCTACAGGGGAAGAAGAGAGAGAGATTTTTTTTATATATATATATATATATATATATATATATATATATATATATATATATATATATATATATATATATATATATATATATATATATATATATATATATCTATATATCTCTATATATATATATATATATCTATATCTATATATATATATATATATATATATATATATATATAGATATATATATATATATATATATATATATATATATATATATATATAGTCCTACACTTCAGATATTGTTATGTCATGATATGGCATAAGTGTTGTCTTTTCCTGGTTTTAAAGGCAGCGTTACAGTAAGTAGAAGAACTCAATGAAAAAGTGTTGGGTAGAACAGCTGTGTGTGCCTTAGGAACAGGTCTGTATAGCCACGAGCAATCACATTTTTTTATGAGGAAATATTTAAACTTCTTAAAACTGCTGGAAGTATGTGTGGCATAACAGAGGAGACATGCCAGAAAAGCATTTTTCAAGCAATACATCTTGGTGTGATCGGCAACGGTCCTGAAAAATCTTGGATTTTAACCACTAGCTACTAAACACAGATCACACATCTCTTGCCAAAGTTACAACATTAAAGTTTTCTGTCTGTGCGCTTGACTCATGCCACTTTAATGTCATATCAGAATAATCGTAATTAAGGGTTTCTGACTTGCAAACAGTGTTCATTTCAACATCTAAGTTATAATTACAAGTGGGAAACTCTACCCACTTTGGCAGAGAGAACAACAAAGACCGCCATTCAGTGTCATCACAGAAAATTCTAATCATTGAATAAGGTGTTAAACATTTGGAATGCTGAAGTAACCGATATTGTATTTATATAACAGTCCTGCTGATATAAACAATCTAAGTCATTAAGATGGGAATCATTCCCATCCCTACCATCTGTCCCATATGACGTGTTTAGCTGTAAAAGTTGAATTGAATAAGGTGTTAAACATTTTGAATGCTCAAGTTACTGACATTGTATTTATATACCAGTCTTGCTAATATAAACAATCTAAGTCATTAAGATGGGAATCTTTCCCATCCCTACCATCTGTCCTATATGACGTGTTTAGCTGTAGAAGTTGATGTCAGGTTTTTCTTTACACCAGTTACAGTACTGCAAATATAACAGTTGATGGGTTGTTTCCTAAAGCTTTCAGCTGACCAAACCACTCCCACCCACACAGTCATGTTAAGTGAAATTCGGAGTGTTAGGCTGTTGGAAAAAAACAAGTAAAACATGTTTTGCTTTGTTTGCCAAACACAGATTTTCAGGAAGCACATTGTTTTCACCAAAGGGGAAAAAATACATTATTATGATTTCTCTATTCTGTATCTTTTAATTACATATGTGATTGTGGGATACGTTCCCGTTGTCACGCAATTTCATTTTTACTTTGGTGAATGCAATATGCTTCTGGACGTTGTTGCTTATGAAGTCATGTATGCCAAATTTTGCAGATTGTTCAACATATATCTTCAAAGGTTGTGAAAAATGGTGACTGCTCTTAGCAACCTCTTCAACAGCTTCTGTGTTGATTGAAACTGAGGTCACTGGCATAGAGATTGCTACCACTGAAAGACTAATTGTACAAAAATAATATCTTTTTGCACAAAGAACAAGTCTGTTTCAAAACAGTTTTAAATTTACAAGCCCAAACTGTCAGAAGCTCTTCAGAGCTCTGTCAAAAAAGTTCTTACAAATATATAAAAAAAATTATGCTTCAAAATAAGTATATTAGCTGGAAAACACAATGGGTCCACATCATACAGTCTTGCATGGTCCAGGTTCAGATTTAATCACATGAGGACATCATTATGGAGAAGGAGGGTGGTAAAATCGCTGTCAAAAAGACGTGTCCATGATTCTAACATTCGTATTCGTAATGTTAAACATTTGTGTGCAAATAAAATTGTTGTACACAAAATTCTACTGTCATATACACAAGTCTGAGAAATTGTTTGGGTTAGGATTGTTTTTATGTGAGTATGAATCTAAAAGCTGTGAGTGCAAAGTCTTGTGAGCACGACTCTAATTTCTACAACTACGAAGTCCTCACTGTGAACACGAATTCAAGTTTTTGGGTACGAGTAGAAAAGTGTTGAAATGACGTCACGTAGGTCACAGGCAGGTCACAGGAAAAGTAATCAAACTCCGATTATTCCAAACGCGCATGCGCTAAAGCCTTAGCTAACAGCAGTGGACCGGGTGGAGTGGAGATGCCAGCTTAGGTGAAGCATCACAGGGAAAGTCAGTAACGTGTATGTCCAGTATTTATTCATAAAATTGTACTATTTAAAATAATATGCAGTTCATGGACTTACAGACTTACTGCTTTAGCTTGCAAGCTAACGACATGTAGGTGATGCGAAGATAGTGCTACTATTACTAGCATTAGAAGTTGGTTGTGCTAGTTAATTAGCACTGACCTGCAAAATATGAAATAATTAATTTGAGACATAACGTTTATCAAAATACGACTTTATCGATAAATTGTGTCAATTTCTGTAAAACAGACAGTTGCTATAGACGCCACTCTGATCAGAGGAGCACAGATGGAAAGAGGCTAAACATGAACTATGCGGGACATTTGCCTTATGGTTCATTTTTGCGTTAATTAAACAGCTTCAGAGTAATAGTGCTGATTAAATTAACGACTTCTAACTTGTTACATGGAGAATGGAGCCTCCGACCCGGTGTCCCAGCTCACGTCTCTGCAGCACCGTGACACAAACGCGCCCCGTAACCCGTAATCTATTGTTTATGACAGATACGACTACACAATATACATGTCATAATGTGTGTATGATAATCCATCGATCCACTGATTGATTTCCCGCTGGCTTCCATGTAGACAAATGCACATGACCGAGAGGAGGGTTAGCAAAGAGGAAAAGAAACCGGACTTATATGATGGACAGATTTATGTCATTTTAGCTTGCAAGCTAAATCAGTAAGTCTGTAAGTCCATGAACTTTATATTATTTGAAATAGTACCATTTTATGACATAAATATTGGATATGTACGTTATTGACTTTACCTGTGATGCTTCACCTGAGCTGGCAGCTCCACCCACAGTGCTGGTGTTATGCACCGGCCCTGAGTAATTTGGTGCTAGATATATACGTTCTTGACTTTACCTGAGGCCCTAGGCAAGATCTTAGCCGTCAGTTTCACAATCAATGTTCATACACTCACAAAGAAACTGCATGTATGTATTCAAGATTTTATTTATTTTAAGTCAAAAATATCACACCAAATAAAAACCGAAGGAAGAAACAAGTGATAAGAATACAATATAAATAAGGCATTGCACAAACATATTATCTCTCAGCCTCAGAGTGCCATCTCTCACTTATCTATTGTCAGCCGGTTTGCAAAACGACCTCCAACTCCTCCATGTAGCCATGTGGGTATTGTGCTCCCGGCTATCCTCATGAACCTTCAGCAAGTGGCTTGCATTGTTCCAGTCCTTTAGTCCTTCCTTATTAAGTCTGTATTGTTTTGGCAAAAACATTTAGCAGAAGAAGCAGTGCAAGCTATCATTTCTGTTTGAGTACATCAGCCAGCTTCTTTTGATTTTTTCAGCATTGACTAAGACTCTGTTACAAAAGTCATGTTGACATTCTCCCATCTTTGTTTTTGGAAAATGTGTAACTGCTTTTTTATTTGAACTGGTCCTCTGTGAACTAGTCAGAAGAGATGTCCAGTCAGCAGGTCTATTGGTGCCTTTAGTCCTGATGCTGTGTCACTCTGCTGTGCTGAGGTATAGGACAGGAGCTCCTGATGTTGTGTCACTGGGCCGGTGAAATATTTTAAAACTGCATCTGAAGAGAGAAGAGAAGTATATGTGACCACTGCATGTTACATTTTAATAAAAAAACAAAAACAAAAACAGATGCTTTATGGGTGCTATACATAAGACTAATAATGAACATGTGATGAGATTCATTCAGTTCATTGTCATTGCAATACAATTAAGTCTAATCAGAGTACAAGTGCAGTGTATATCTATATCTATATCTACATCTATCTATATATATTCATTTGCCTATGAATGATGTGGGAAAGCTAAGATGTGGAGTATTAACAGTAATACACTTTAACACTGATGTGAACTTTAACAAACATAAACTGTGACACAATAAACCAAAGGCTTACAACGACCCTGTTACAAAGGGGATGGAAAACTACTAGCATTTTAACTGACATACAAGCAGGAAAGACACCTGTAAAATAACACCTGAACAGGCCTAACGTTAACTTTCCAAACGTCCCTGATTAATTTAAGGTGGAGTAACATTAACGTTAACACACGTCGACTCAGCTATTTATTGATTATTAAACGATGCTCCTATCGTCCGAAGTAAGCTAGCAAGCTAACAACAACGGTAACTACAATCATTAAACTATTAATTTCCTTTCTCTTCATCACACCGTTACTGTACCTGTATCTTCTTCGCGTCTTCCTCTTCTTTCCTTATTTTTCTTCACTGGGCGCCAGATGGTTTCAGTCTTTTGGACCTTGTGGTTCTGCTACAGTTTCAGTAAATCTCTCTCTTGGTCTTGGGGTCTCGGTCCGGTCAGATTCCGGCAGCTCGCCTCTCGACCCGCCCCCCTCACAGAGGACAGGTACAGTGCACCGTTTGGAGTGATCGAGGTTCGATTACTTTCCCTGTGACCTACCTGTGACCTACGTGACGTCATTCCAACACTTTTCTACTCGTACCCAAAAACTTGAATTTGTGTTCACAGTGAGGACTTCGTAGTTGTAGAAATTAGAGTCGTGCTCACAAGACTTTGCAATCACAGCTTTTAGATTTATACTCACATAAAAACAATCCTAACCCAAACAATTTCTCAGACTTGTGTATATGAAAGTAGAATTTTGTGTACAACATTTTTATTTGCACACAAAAGTTTAACATTGCGAATACGAATGTTAGAATCATGCACACGTCTTTTTGACAGCGATCTTACTCCATAGTTACCACTCTAATCTTGCTGGTTGTCACGACCTCCTACAGGATGTACATCAAAAGAGGTATGAAACGAATAACCAAGTCAAGTTGTGGTTTAAAAGAAGATTGATTTAACAGTTTCCAAGCCAAGGGCAGCCTCCCAGACCAACCCACCAAGGCTGTCATAGCTGGGGACTAACCCTCTACCTTAACACAACTTCACTCCAAGTCATCTACAGCAGAAGCACTCAATGGGGTCCATTTACACATGAGCAAGCCGTTTTTGACAACATAACCAACTGACACAATGAACCTTTCCTTCCATCTTCTGCATATTCAAACAAAGGTGACAGTGAAACATCATTCTCCTGACCAGCAATCAGTTGTTCACAAAACAGGGTCTAATGTTCAGCATCTGAAAGGGAACCTTAGGAACCTGAACCAGCTCATCTTGAGATTTCCTGACAGGGACTGGTGTAACCCAAAACAACAAAAGGGCCACCCCCTTATTCAGGAACTCAGGGCAGACCCCCACAGCTACCTCACCAGACACAAGTTCTCACTCCACAGAGACTTTATGTAAAGGCACACCTATGTATTTCATACCAAAATCATTAACTGTGACATTTGAAACAATAGCAAACTCATTACTGAAAGGCAGAACTCGCACTAGGCTCTAGGATGAAAGACTGGGAGGCCACAGTGTCCAACAGGATCTTTATAGGAACCATTACACTGCCTCCTGGCAACGAGACAACGCCATCCGTAACAAACGGAGCAAAGTCCGCCAAATCACTGAACTTCTCGTCAGACATCACAGGCATGTCCAGCTCTTTCCCCACTTTGTATACTAAAGTTACTAGTTTTACATCACACGTTTTCAACATAGGACAGTTTGCCACAATATGACCCTTCTTGCAGTAGAAACACATTACATCATCTGGCTCCTCAACATCATCCCTCTCAGCCTTACTCTCAGGCTTTTCTTCCACCAACAGTCAGACAACCAGAAGTCTCACTGAAAGGCCGATCCACAAACACTTTGTGAGTGAGGTCATAGTTCTTTCCTCCTCAATCCACAGAACGTGTGATGCAAGCTTCCCTTAACAACTCGCAAGCGTAATCAAAACAAAGCCATGGAAACTAGACTACCGCACCCTTCAGATAAACATAATACTGCAGACTGACTGACTGTGTCTCTGGATGGAGGGTGGAATGGAGAGAGAGAGCCAGAGCCAAGTGCCCCACCCCCTCTTATTGGTTATTCATAATCATCCAGACCAATTTCACTTCGAAAGGCAGGAGGCCAAGCATCAGCCACAGCTGCATGTCCTGGCCAACAGATGGCAAGCATATAACACTGGGGAGCTGCAATAAAACCATGATGAAAGAGTTGGACTCTTTAAAGTTCTACATACTAGCAGGACCCCGATCAGTGTATTTTCTTTCTGTCAGTATGGTGGCTGTTATTGCCTGGGATGTCACCTACGGGACTCCAGGTGTCATGCTGAAATGGACTGCATTCCTACTGTACCAGGATCACATATCGTTAAAAGACTCTTTTAAAGAGTCTATATCGTAGAGACAGAATGAAAGAACATCACTGATGTACGTGATGCAATTGGGGAATTTCTATTCTAGCAATGTGTCTGTGTGTGTTTTGTAAAACGTGAAACTGGCAATTACTGTCTCTTTTTCTCTGAAGGCACATGCCTAAATTACAGCGCTTTGTTGTTCCATCTATCTTGCACCCAATTAGGACACATTGCAAGGAAAATTGCATTTAATACTGAAATCTGTGCTGGACTTTATTAAGATAAATCATCGTACACAACTCAAACATTAAAACAGATTACCATAGATTAGATAATAACTGCCAACCAAAGCCTAAAACAAGAAAAAAAAAGACAGTTTCTTTCATCTCCACAAAGTTTAGATCAATTAAAGAAAAATAGTGAACTAATTGGCAGTCTGAAAGTACTGAACCATAGTAAAAGTAGTGATCTAGTAGCATAAGTATTTTTAGTGGTTCCAATAAAAGAATATGTCCACATAAAGTCATGACGTTGCTGATGCCAAGCAGGTATGAATAGTACAGATCAACCAGTGAGAGTAAATCAGGATCGAAGTCCCACAGGTGCACATGGGTGGGAGGAAACGCTCAATAAATATAGCCATACAATATTTTTTGTTTCATATCCAGATCCAGTCCGAAGCACATGCGTGCTGAATATGAAGTCTAACCCCTCAGGCTCTGAATGTAGCTGAGCAGTGGCTGATGACATGAGATGTGCCGAGTACATCTTTCTGTGCACATGTTTAAATGCTGTTTGTATCTGACTGATTCATTCCACAGGATTTAACGAAACATTTCCTATGACTGATCAGCAGCCATTCTGACAAAGCCAAAAGACCTGACTAAGTTATAATCATCTAGAAACAGTCTGCCTTTGGCTTGTGAGCCACACCTGACTTTTCTATGTGTACATTGTTAGAAATAAGGGTTTCAAAAGTTTTCTTCCTGAAGGGCAGAGGTTCTACCAACAAGTCTTCTTTGAAGACAGGGTTTTTTGTAAGAATTAGGGTTCAATTTTCCTGAACCCTTTTTCTCCAAAGAATCCTTTTTGGACAAAGGAGTTCTTTAAGGATTGTTGAAAGCATGGGCGTCAAAAGATCCTCACCCTCAAACATTCAAATGTTCACCCATGTTTCAAATGGTCATTTTAAAATGTAGATGTATCTTGAATGCCCTTAATAATTTTTTTTTTTTGTATTCTGCTGTGGATATCTTTAATAGTTAGTTGTGTACTGTGCTGTTGAGACCATACAGACAAGGTTTAGTTAAGGAGCATTTGTATGTTGAAGTGCTGTTTTGTGTTTTGTGATCATTTCTAATATATGATATACATCACTTATCTATTGCTTTTATAAAGAGTGGCAAATAATACAGTACAAATATAGAATTAGATATGCCCCCATCCAATACTAATATCTGTGTGACATCAGCTCAGCTGGATTAGGTGTTGGTGAAAATTGACCGATTCAATTGAATTTTATTTAACAAGCAGAACAGGAGTACTACAAGGTACTATAAAGTATTTTAGTAAGTATTTTTTTGTTGGGGTGAACAAACCCATCGTTTAATTCATACGAAAAGTGCAAAGTGAAATGAGCTTCTCTTGATGTGTGAACACAGATGGCTTGCTAGCCTTAGCTTGCTTGGTATCTCCAAGCTAGGTGGACTTGTTTAACGAACTAAGCTTGCTTCAGCTCCACCTATGCTCCACCTATTTTTGATTAGCTGGGATTTAGGTTGGGTGACGTCCTGCCAAGAAGGCAGAACGGCCGGAATCACCTACCTTGAGCTTCATTCTGGCTCCTCAGAAACGTACAGCGATGTCACAGTGGCTTGTCAGGTCGGGGTTTTAGGGAAGACTATGGAAAGGGGAAGGTGGACCCAAATGCAGTAACACACGAGAGGCAAGGCGTGGGGAAACAAAAGGCGAGCTTTTATTTAACAAAAGCTGAATACCAAACAGACAAAACGGGGGCAAGAGGCAAAGTAGCAACTAAAAACAGTAATACAAAGTAGCAACTAAAAGGCAGGACAAAGTACAAAGAAAAAATCAAAGTTCAAATCAAACATGGAACAATACAAAACTCAAATCCAAAAACACATACCGTGGGGGAACAAGGAACAGACTGGAGCATGGACAAAGACGGACGCTGACAAGAACAATGACCAGACAGGGAGTGAAGGGAAACACACAGACTAAGTACACAGACACTGATGACGAGACGAGGAACAGGTGAGGTGGACCAACAGGTGAGGTAACGAAGGGGAGGAGCACACGAGGACATGAGGGGAACAAAACAATAGACAGAGGGAACATAGGAAAAGACACAGGAGAACTTAAAGGACACATGAGGGCATGGAAAAACAAGACACAAGACAAGATACAAAGACATGGAAATCAAATACAAGAAGCCACAAGACAAAACCAGACAAGAACACAACAGACAGATTTACAGTCATGACATGGCTCTGTCACCTATTTTTTACAGTTCGTTTTTAGGCTCATCGGCAGGCCCATATGGCAGTCCTGCCCCCACTCTCTGCTATGGTAGCAGGCTGTCAACCCAAATGTTTCCCATTTACAAGGAAGTTCTTCACTGAGGTATTCAATGAAATATGTTGCTTGTGATCACCTTATAGCAAATGGCTGTGCAGTTTTAATGTACAGGGTGCAGTACTGACAGACCTGGAAGAAAATAGGAGACTTCTCGTCTCACTGCTCGTAGGGGATTACTGCTACATTGAGATATCGGCAGGAATAATAATGGTGGTCAACCAGTCATATTGCAACAACAGTTAAGATGCAACCTCTATCTCACTCTGATGATTCTGTTATTACTCTGCCCTACGGTATCACCACATTTCCCATAACCCCTCTGGCATCCCTTTTAGCCCCAACTCTCTGGTCTCTCTGTGTTCACAGAAGATCATTTCTTTGGCCCTCTGCCTCCACCCTCAGCAACAGCCACAAACTCTGCAGCTCCATTTGCAAAAAAAACAGTAGCCTCTTTCTGTGGTGTGCCATAAATAAATATGCCTCTGTACGCCTTCATCGCCTCCGTCTGCTCTGCATGAACTCTCCCTCCGGTGCTACTGAGCGCCGTATTTATTTATATATTTACTATATTTGTAACAGTGTTAGAGGATCATGCTGGTGTTTGTGCTTTAGTCATCTGCTGCAGTCATTCTTTTTAATATTATTTTCCCCAGTGGTCACTGGAATTATCATGTTAATTATCAGAAAACAGTCGGGTCCATGTGACATTGACATTTACATCTGATCTCCACAACAAATAATTAGCGAGCTAGCTTTGCTCTCATTATCAGGGTCACTATTTGGCAGAAAATGTCATCTACACCGTTAATCACTGTGCGAGATGCACAACAGCGACAGGTAAGTATGAGAAATGTCAGTGACAGAAGGCAACTGATAATTAAAACCAGCAGTTTGTGTGTGTGTGTGTGTGTGTGTGTGCGTGTGTTCGTGTGTGTGTGTGTCTGTGTGAATGCTCTTCAGAGGCCAGTTTTGTTTCCTCTGGTTTTTGATGAAGCTGAATTGCTTTTCCACATTACTCACTCCGAGAGCTTCACTTTGCGCGAGTCGTGCTAAAGTTTTAGAGCTTTTTTTATAGCCATTTGTGCGAACGTGTTCAAAACAAGGCTTTAAATTCTTCACTGTTACAGAGTGATTAATTTGTGTGCTGTGCAATACCCAATTTTGGCCAAGACAAGTCGGTTTTTATTTTTTTTATTATGTTGCTAACCCCCTATTCTCTCCTACAGAAAACACTGCTCCTGACACCTGGTTCATGGGAATTAACTATCCTGCTGCACATTTTTGTGCCCCTAAAGAAAAACACCCCAGATAAATATTGCAAATTTGATCAGTTAGCTATTTAAGGTTTTTTCACATATGCTCTGAAAGAAGATGAAGAATCCCATACGGAGGATTCTCACACTACAGGACTTTCAAAACCCTGAAAGTCTGTGAAATCGGGTTGCATCACACATATAAGGAGACAATTCTACCTCCACGTTCCTGCTCCATGCTTCATTTCCCTCTTTCTACCTCCCCTTACACAGCACATGTAATGTAGAGCTAGTAATGAACATCCCTGTCAACCTGTAATTATGATGAACTGCATCCATATTGTGTGTGTATGTTCCATCACCCATATTCAAGTAATGCCTCTCTACCCTTTATCTGTTTGGGTTTTCTGTGCCTGTGTTGGAATACTAAATTAAGTCATTCAGCTCTTATTTAAATCTTAATTAGATTGCCTGAAGGCACTAAACCAGTTAAGGCAGTTTAATTGGGTTTCATCCTTACCAAATAAAAACATGTTGGACTTGGACAAATCGTTTAACTCCATTGTATAAAATAGGAGATTATAGTCTCAATAATTTCTGATAGGTATGTGTGTTAACACACGCACACTCACACAAACAAATTAACACACAATTCTGTAATCTGCAGCATCTATACAAAGGCAATAAAGGAATTAACTGCACGGGTAGACAGAAGAGACTGCACCACATGACAAACGAGCCTTCAACCGTGCATTCAGGGACACGGTATAGAATATTTGTGGATGCAAATTTGATTTTCAAGTTCTTAATCCTCAATTTCCAGAACTAGATTTGGTCTTCATAATATCTCAAAGTTTAAAGCTGCAGAAGGCAAACCGTAGTCACAGTCAAGTTATGGATATTATATTATCTGAAAGCTGGAGGGACTTTATTACCCAGAGAATGTAGCAGAACGTCTGTGAACGTCACAACCATTGAACCTAAAAGTTTCTCAAAGCCATTTTCTTTCTTGTTCTCTGGAATTCAAAGTTGCCTCGAGGTAAAAAAACAAACTTGGGCCCTGTTTGCATCTGGTTCCAACGTGTGTCCTAAATGGGTGGACCACTTTAAGTACAGGCGTGAACAACTCCAAAACACATTGAGGACACTTTGGAGAGCCAACCACGTCTGGACCACATGTGACCACATGCTTTTAGCAGTGTGTATCTACATGTGTCGTAGGCCACAATAAATGAACACCTAATCACCTACCGTCCTGTGGGAAACAAGAAGAAAAGAGAGAAGAGGAAGAAGATGTAGAAGAAGGAGCCATTATAACAGGCAGAATTAATTACACACTGTCTGATTTCACTGTAATGTAAATTACATGTTTGGACTCTCTTAACCTGCAAATATTAGCAGCAGATGCTTGTGAATAGAATGCATGTAACTAACCATTGAACTGGTAACCACAACATCACCAAACTATCTTAGAAATTGTTTGATTTTAAAAGCTATTTGCAAGAAAAGTTGCTCTTGAGTCTCATTCCCATCTCGTCAAATAATGGTGTTTCTATCAGTTTGTTGCAGCTTTGTTTGTTTCTGTATCTAAAGTGTGTTTTACATGTCAACCTTTAGCAGCTGGACACACTATTTCAACTGATTTCATCATTTACAAAAGAAAAAACAGTTGATGTCAAACATGTTAAATTTTATAAATGCAGTAAACAATAACTTACAAAGGCAACAAAATACTGGCACATCTAGGGGTGACCCCTAAAGGCTGATGAGTCAGAGACTGTGAGCCAGAGTACATCACAAAAACAGAGGACATAACATTTGTAAAACAAAGAAGCTTAGAAAATGCACAGGGATCATATCTCAAGATAATTACTTATAAAAAGAAAACCACAAAAATACATACACATCCAACATGTGATGGTGGTTAGCTGCTGAGTGAAGCTACAATATAGGGGCACCAAATCCTACGATGGACCAAAATGTGAATCCACTGGCCATGCTAGCTCTGGTAGAAGCCAAAAAGGAGAGACACTCCATCTGAGCGAGATTCTATAACTACTACCGGGAAGACACACTCTGGACTTTCTCTTACTGTGTGGAAATCTGATGTTTTCACATTACAGATGGCAAAGAAAGGCATTAGAAGGCAAATCTGAGGCTGCAGGTAAAACATACTCATGTTGACTGAAAAAGAAGTTCCGTGTTGTACTGACCTGGAAAAAAAGGCGGAAAGCTGAATCTTTTCCTTGAACAGCAAAATACAGTTCAACTGATAAAATCCTGAGATAGGTACAGCCCTATCACATCATCCTGATACACTTGTCTACAAAATTCAATTGTACAAACAGGGCTTTTATTATTGGTTTCAACATGGTGCATGATTGTAATGAGTCAGAGATGGAGGACATAGAGGACCTGTCAGACTGTTTTTTAATATTAATGTCTCAAATGCAGAGGACTACTATGGAATCTGTCATATTTATTCGACAGAGTGACAAATAAAATCTGACGTGTGTGTGAAAAGGGTAATTTGCCTGAATCTCATGCTCAATGCATTAGACTTGGCAGCGCTCCATATCACACTAATCCGAATGTGTGCCGTCAACCACGCTTCCGACCCTTTTCACTGGTGTCCTTCCCATACTACCTTGTGCATACAGATGTCACTTTAGTTACTGTTACCACTGAAATACTAGCCAATTGAGCAGTATTCTGCCATGTGTGCCCAAGCAATCAACGCTCTTTCCAAGACAAATAGATATTTTCCGCTTGCCATCTTAATTTAAAATCAGAAACAACTGGGCTTGATGAGCATTTTATACTTTCCCCAGAACACACTTAAATATTACGCATTTTTCGCTTTTGTTAAACAGCAATAGCAAAGGCAGGCAACATGCAACAATGGTGCAAGGACTTCCTGGTGACTTTTTATCACCTCGAAACCCATTAACTAGGGATGTCCTGATCCGATCTGCAGGATTGGTACTGGGGCCGATATGGGCATTTTTCCACTGATCAGGGATCAGCAATTTTGAACGTGGATCCACGTCAGAGCACAATTTGTGGCAGAACTCAGACGCACACATAATGTTACTCTGGCATAACTGTGGATAAAATATCTGCAATGTGGAAATAACTTTACGTTATACCATGGTCTTGGGGAATACTCGATTCTGATTGGCTGCAGGGTGTCCATTAATCCTTGATATATGGACACCTACTAAGTAGTTGCAGTCAAATTGTCTGTTCACCATTCTAAATTAATGTGCTAGCTGGCGTATCAAATCTGAATATTTTATTTCCAACACTGAATGCAGTCCGTCAGTCCTTCAGTGCCTTATCCTCTCAACACCACAGGATGGCGACTGTAACACACAAGCTGCAGAAAGTACACTTCCCCTCTAAACTTACTGATACGCAAATGATGTCACATCCCGTTCGCTGTTCAACTCTCTACATCAGGCCTACTTAGGCCTCTGCATCGTCTGTTAATTTCTGATTATGGACACCTCGTCGGGCATTATCTTTTACTTAGAAAGTGATAGCAATCCAACGGCAACATGTAACATCTGCAATATGACCGTTTCGTGAGGGGGCAACAAAAGAGCTGCATTTAATACTACTCATTTGGTAAGATAAAATATTACAGAGAAGGTGATTAAATTAATCGCTCTGGATAACCAGCTCATCTCCGTGGTAGAGGATCAGGGTTTTCTTCATCACCTGGAATTTTTGAATCTCCGGTATGCCCTACGATCTCAGCATAACATTACATTGACTCCACTTTCGAGTTACAACGTGCCGGTGTGCACACTAGTTTCATGGGTCTCATACAGCAGAGCACGTAAAACAGGCAATCGAGGAGATGCTGAACGCTGTGAAATAGAAAAGCAAGTCATTTTATGTGACAACATAAGGAATATGAACAAAGCAATGGATGATATTGAGGTACTAAGCATGGGCTGCATCGCGCACACACTTCAGCTGGCTGTACTCGAGGGTCTGCTGTCACAGTGCAGCATCACAGACTCACCTGCTAACGCAAGGAAGGTGGTAGGCCAATGTTGCAATAGTATATGCAAAATAAGAAAGAGCCACATGAAAATATATACTTTGTTTTAACAAAATAAAAAACCTATTAAGGATGGGTTAGGGGATTATTATCCAGGAAAATATTAGTTAAGGCTAAGTATCACATTTACTAAATATCAAAGGACTGGGATCGGGGTAAAAAAAACCTGATCAGGACATTCCTGCTATTAACCCTCCTACACTCAATTGCCGGCAACCTGCTAACACCAGTTCAAAGCGGCAGTGCATCATACAAAACTATATCAAATGTTCACACCATTTTATGGAAACCCTGAGTATTAAAATATAATTCATCAGATTAACTAGCAGAGTAAACAGAAGATATAAGAAGGTATGGATGTATGTTTGGCATGACGATGTTGTCCATTGCATGGCTTACCACAAAACTAGATGATATTTTACTTGATTTATGACAAACTGCTACTTTCTTGACATTGTTAATTATCTTTTAAACTGACAATCATTTGTGCACTTCTTGGCACTATTCCAGTTTTATCTTTTAAATTGACAATCATATGTGGAGTTCACGGCACAATTCAGACGGGATCAAAACATTCCATTCTCTCCATCCACTACCATACATATTATTCCAAAATAAGGTCCCATGGGGTCCACCAGAAGGAGCGTGACTTCGTTATGTATCATTCTTGGCCATGGTAGCACAAGCTATTATTGGCAATCATTCACGCTGCTTCACACCTCTCCAATGATGGTATGTATGGGCAGGTTGCATTTGAGCCAAGCTATTTTAATTTGCCACTGTGCGACGTCTCTCCTTTTACACAGCAAAACACATGCAGCAGAATCAGAACCAAGAGAAGCACATCTTTTCAGACTGACGTAAAAGACTGGACTACTTGATTGTGTGATTTATGTGCATTAAATCCTGGGCATTGCCGAGGTGCCCTTGAGCAAGGCACTGACCCCTAACACTGCTCATTGGGCGCCGTGTGTGGCTGCCCCTTCGCTCATCTCCTCTACACTGCATGTGTGTGTTTGTGTGTGCGCACCTGTGTGTAATGTGAGTGGAAAAAAGAATTTTCCAATATGGGATTAAAATAGTATATAAAAAAAAAAAAAATAAATAAAATTACGCACAGATGGGGCTCATGGCACTAGGCCGCAGAGGTAGAGGCTAAGGCACTGGTGAGTGGCAATCCAGGCGGAGTTGCTGATATGCAGGGCTTGAAGCTGATGTGGAAGAGGCTCCAAGCAGTGTGGGTTTGGAGCTGGAGCTTGAAGATTGCACTGGTTCTGGAAACGACAAAGAGAGCACATGTGTAGGTTAAACTGTATAACAAGAGTCATCTGGGAATGGGAATGGACTGAGTTATGACTATGGGATATCCCCGATCGAATTTGATTGTCTGGGCCAGTGTTGCCGGATATCACGAGAGAAACAAGCAAGCGGGCCTATGAAAACAAGTCCAAAACAAGCAACTTCTCCGTTCATGGTTAAGAAAAAAAAAAGAAAAAAAGAGAGATTATTACACTTTGCACACACACAAATATCACCCTGAATCCAGAAATATCTTTGTATTTATTATTTTTTTATATGTTATGATCCTTTTTTGTTTTAGTACCAGGACTTCAAAACAATATGACATGCAATAGAATAGGAAGAGGAACACTTTAACAACATGCCCAAAAACCCGCAACCCGACTACCAATATTCATATTTACAGAAAAAAACAAGCCCAAAGTCTCTTATAATAAGCGGACTTGGCAACTGTGGTCTGGGCACAGGTTACAGTCTGTATGGTAATAACTGTGAGTTCTCAACTTTTCCAGGACCTGTTTAGAAAAAGAAGGGGCTAACACAGCGTTGGTCTGCTTGAGACCAAGTCCAACGATTTCCCCAGAGGCTTTGCTAAGGGAACCATATGGCAGATCAGAGACAGCACACGCTTTTTTCAAGTGGATGTACTGACTTTGTGTCAGCGTCTTAACCTCCAAGCTCAAGATACAGCATAAGAAACTGCACCCTCTGCGACCGGGAAACATCAGTTAGCTGTGTGTCATGTGATGTGCCCTTGTGTATCGTGACCCATAGGGACTGTTTCAACCTCTGGTGCTGACAGAAAAGACTGTAGACAGTGGCCTCCTGATCAAAACACCAAGTGTGCCTTGGCTTTAGCGTTGCCTGTCGTCAGTACACTTGATGCAGCCTGTGAAAGACAGCAGCACATTTTAAATCTTACATCGTCATGCCCTACCTTTCACATCCAATGTTTTTTTTTAAATTGTATTCATAGTTATATTGTAGGGATGTTACCATACCAACAAGTCACAATACAATATCATCATGCTATATAGTCCACAGCATAATATTTATGTTGTGTGTTAATGGTGTTGTGTTTTTTCTCATGGTTGGCTTGTAAAACAAACAACCAGTAGTGGAGCTAATGCAGCAGAGTGTGAGTCGAGCCATAGTTTCAACGCTGGTAATCACACTACCTGGCTGTCGCAGCTGCGGTTTCGTTAGGTGAAGCAGATTGGCCAGATGATGGAGCAAGCTCCACCGAATAAGCCTAGAGTCACTCATGCAGCAAAAACACAGCTGAAAACAGACATCAGTGGACACTGCATCCTTCTCACTGCTGGTATTATGTGGTGGTACCTGCAGCCCAATCAGGTTACACAGGTAGTCTAGCTTCTCCAGGATGGTACATCCATATGTGTGGTCGCAAGAAGGTTTCCCTTGTCTCCCAGCACAGTCTCAAGAGCATGGAGGAGATACCAGGGGTCTGGGAATTACACGAGGCAAGCTAGACAGGCCTGTCAAAAATAAACTCCCCAAGGGTGGCATGACAGCCCAACATCCTCTAGTGGGACCTGCGCTTACAGCCCAGCACCATGCAGCTCGATTGGCATTTGCGAGTGAAAACAAGAATTGGCAGATCCGCCATTGGCAACTCGTTCTCTTCACAGATGAGAGCCGGTTCACACTGAGCTTATGTGACAGGCATGAAAGACTCTGGAGACGCCATGGTGTATTGTATGCTGCCTGTAACAGCATCCAGCATGACTGGCTTGGCAGTGGGTCAGTGATGGTCTGGGGAGGCCCATCCTTGGAGTGTTGCACAGACCTCCATGTCACAGCCAACGGTACCCTGACTGCTGTTAGGTACAAATATGAAATCCTCAGAGTTTTTCTCAGACCTTACACTGATGTAGTGGGCCCTTGGTTACTCCTGGTGCAGGAGAATGCCTGGTGCCAGCAGTTCCTGGATGATGAAGGCATTGATGCCAGTGACTCGCCCTTCTGTTCCTCTGAACTAAATCCAATTAAGCACCTGTTGGACATTATGTATCAGGGCATCCGATGTACCAAGTACTCCCACACATCAAGATCTCACTGATGCCCTGATCAAGGTCTGAGAAGAGATCTCCCAGGACACCGTCAGAGAGTCAATCCAACTATTCAAAGGCATTTGTCAAGAAATAAAGTGGAGTAACAGTGGAATTTGAACACTACTTCAAAAAACCTGTAAATTAGGTTTGAATCTGAATGGCTGCCAATGCTACAGTTTAACCACTAGCTTTATGATACTCCAAAATTTAGGTTTAATATATTTAAGAGTTAATGGATTGATCTTCTCCACACTTAGGCATGTTTTGTCATACTTATAGGCAGGACAAGCCTCGTATCAGAAATGGCCCCAATATAAGACCCTTTGTGGAGGTTGGAGCTGTCCATTACAGAAAGGATTATCTGGAAAATCACATCAGTACTGAGCACCACCAGCACAGCATCAATGCCAAGTGTCATTTGCATCAGGTATAAAAGGACGTAGTCCATCACACCAACTACAGCAAGCCATTGTGCTCGGCTCAGCTCCTGGCCCGTAACTATTTCGTCAAAGTTTGAAGTACATACTTAAGGGCAAACATTATACTCTTGATTTTGTTCAGCCATTATACATTGACATAACACTTTTACTTCTTTCCAAGTGAAAAAAATAAAGCATTTTTTTCAGTTTCTGATTTCACGGTTGATCGCAGGAACAACTACTGCTCTAATCTCATTATTGATGGATGCAGGGAATTCTTTCTAAGGTAATGAAGGAGCCTCTCAGAGCACATGAGAGCATCGTGAGCCATCAGCCTTGAGCTTGATGAAAGCACAGCCATATCTGGCACAGCTGTCAAAAGTCATCCAAAGGCCAATGTGATATCTCCATATGAAATAGCAGTAGTGTGATTTATTTCTAACATTTTAAGTATATGTTTATATATTCCATATTGTTGTTTACCATTGTAGACATCAGACTGCAAGTGGTTACATTTACACTAATGTGATTCCAAAGCTAACTGTCACGATGCCTGCTGTGGCAGTTGGGGTTGATGTGTCCATGTGCATGGTTATCGGTTTCTGCTGCAGCAGAGAGATGCAACTCATCATCCTCTGGCTATATTACCCTGGTTTCTCCACTACTCCGGTCCCAGATTGTTCAGTCACATGTGGTGAATATAATCAAGCTCAAGTTACTTCCACAGTGAACCGTATGGCTATGTGTTTCTTGCTACGTGTTTTTGTTACTGTGCTTTTTGTCCGAGATTGGATCTCAACTCATGTATGTGCTGTTTTTCCTCCTCCGTGTTCAGCTTTTCCAGCGTGTCTCTGCTCAGCTGTCAGCGTCTATGGCCCGCCTGAAAACTCATCTCTAGACCAGGCCACCCGGCCTGCCTACACTCATGTTTCACTTTTAAATATTTGCTTGGACTGTTTTTCTGCCTCCGGTTTCTGCATTTTGGGTCCACACAAAAACCTCATCCCTTACAGCTAACATCCCTTTCTCTAACTTATCACAGTCGAGACACCACTCATTTAGTCTTTCCTGTCCCGTCTCCACCAAGACCTTGATGACCCCCTTAGTCTTTGCACACTAACATCCACCATGAAGGTGGAGAGGACAGGCTTTTGAGGTCTTGTTGTACTGTACATTTACTGCCACTAGATAACAACCGCTGGTGCCTAACATGTGTATGCTCTGAGCTCAGCCACTGACCACCGCTTTCCACCAAGAGCATTACAATAAACCTGGACACAGTGTTGAAGGTGGAGCCAAGTTCAGTCCTAGGAAAGCTGCTCAGTGGCACTATGAAGCCAAAAAAACTTGACTTCTCTGCTATTACATTACCCAGATCTTACATGAGTGTGTGCACTAGAGACTCCGGATGATTGAGTCTGCTAACTTCTGGTTTATTGCCCAGTTAATTTGAATGGGGATGAAATAATTTAATCGTGCAGCTGGTCTTTCAAATGTTAACGGACCAGAAGAGTCACTCAAATGCTGTCTTCAAAGTCTGACACTCCTTCAGGGGTCCTGTTCTTATTCTAATTCTGAAAGAAGCCATGCCACTCTTAAAACACCAGAAGCCAAGCTTGGTGAATGACACAAATGTCCCAGATTCTACTGTAGTCCATTCCAATAAGTCTAACCTAGAACAACATCCAGGGGTGCAGGCCTCACTGAATACTATACAAAAACACAAATTTATAATGACTTTATTCACAGATTTGGATGAAACCGGACTGTATTTTATGGCGACAATGTTGTCTAGTTTTCCCTCTAATGTACTTCAGCCTACCCCTAACTCTCTGTTATTTACAGTGTTATCTGTGTTTTTTGCTAAAGTAACGGCTAACAGTGGCTATCTATACCAGGCTCCGAGTGAACACGGCCAGTAACAGGTCCAAACACAAACTCTGAGACTAACTGCTGCCAGTCTGACATTCCTGTACTGTGTTGGTTTGCAGAGTTTAGCTGCTGTTGGACAGTTCCCCTAGCTTGTTTAGTCATGCAGCTAATGTTTGTGGTCCTGTTAGCTAACTAACATTTCCAGGGGCCAAACTGATACTACAATCTCTGTGGATAATCTGGCAGTTGTCAGCCTCGGACGCTGCGTTAGGTCCTGCATGTCTTTGGCAAGCCCTCTGTGTCACAGTGTGTGCCGTGGCACCATGTTCAGTGGCTGTTTTTTTCCTGTTGTTTTCTCCCTCACCTGCTCCTTCAAGTGTGTGTGTGTGTATGTGTGTTTGTGCTCATGGGCGTGGCTACTGGTTCCTGCTGCAGCAGAGAGACGCACCTGAAGGTCATCAGCCTATCACCTCCGCCTATAATACCCTGGTCTCTTCACTGCTCCACTGCCAGATTGTTCCGTCACGTCTGGTGATTGTACCCGCACTCTTGTTAAACCTCACTGCGCTTATCTCAGTGTCTTCTATTGTTTTGTATGCTCCAGGATTTTTTCTATGCCTGGACGCCATCTCATGCCAGTGTTTTCCCCTCTCACCTGTGCAGATCCTAAGTGTGTCTCTGCCCAGCTTGCAGCTTCACCCGTCTGCCCGGACTCCATCCTCATTGCCTACAGGCCACTCAATCCTGCCTGCCTGCCGTCCATCTAGTTTGTTATTTCTAGATACATCACCTTTGAACTCACCTTTATCTCCAGTCTCATCATTTTGGGTCAGACAGAAACCTCAACCCTCAACTCTGATCACTTAATTTCATGATCCGGTCAGACATAATCGGCTTCTTTGACATGTAGCTCCATGGTTGGGCACAACTCACATTCAGCACTAATGCTATGGGCTAAAATAACAAGTCCCTCCATACCTAAGGGGTGGGTTGTATGGATGGGCTTATCTCTATCAGGTCGTTGCATATTGGGTATAATTTTTAACTTAACCGCTGAGCCCTTCAGCACGAAATTCACACTTGAGTAGTTTTGATGCTTGAGCTTACTGACCAAGTTAGTATTGCATATCTCCACCAACCCTACTATTTGATCAACTGACAACAAGTTTCTGGCTCGACACTGTTATATATGCGTGTCTTTGTTCTTCTTTACACTCTTTCCTTATTTCCATCTCTGCTGACAAGTGCAGAGAAGAAATAAACGGTACGAGATATGGACAGCAAACGGGAGGGATTAAATTGGGTGCTAACTCAGGTTAATGCCATAGGTCCCTACCACTAAATCAAGCTGGAGGAGAGACGGGGGAAATGTGGTGGAAGAAGGAGAAGGAAAGGAGAGAATAAAACAGGGAGGACAGCGGAGGACAGGAAAGGGGAAAGGAGTAGTAAAAAGTGCTGATTTTATACAGAGCCAACTGTGAATTCATACCGTATGGGTCTAATAAATTATCGCTTTATTTGAATGTGGGCTCGGCTGGTGGATTGATCATAACCATCTCTGGCACACACTCACGTTAGGGGTGTCGCTGCTGCTTGTCCTGGCTGCTTTTACTCTGGAGGGCAACATTTTTTATTTATTTTTTTTTCAAGTGCTAAGTTAAGGTGTCAGTCCATTTTTTATTTTTATATATTTTTTTTTTTCTCCACCTGACCACATATCAGCACATCAACACTCAGATTTGTGACAACCTTTCTCGCTTCCGCTGAGGACTGTGCTTTGGTGTGACAGCCCGTACCTGCCGCACACTGTGAACACTGTCAGAGGAGAGGAGAAGAGCGAGAGAAGACAGAAAGTGAGGGTAAAAAGAGATGAGGATGAATGATAAAGAAAGAAAAGGTACGAGAGACCAAATGGGATAGGAGAAAAGGCGATAAAATATATGAGAATAAAGACAGGGATGAGAAAAGGAGGGGAAATGAAGAAGAGGAGACTGGACATTCGGAAATGATGAAAGGAGTGGAGGAAAGGAAAGGAAACAGAGGACACAAGACTGAGAAAAACAAATAAAGCAATGAATTAAGAGACATGAGAGGAGACAATAAGAGCAAATGAGAGAAGGCGACATAAAAGACAGCTAGAAGAGGAGGGAGAGGTCAAGAAAGAATAGTGAAGAGTGGAGAGAACAGAAGGAGTGAAGATGAGGCAATACCAGGAAAGAAGCAGAAGAGAGGGGAATACAGAGAAGATGAAATAAGGAAAAGGGAGAAGAGAGGACAGTGAATGGGATAAAAGAGGAAAGGGAAAAAAGTAGATGGGACAGGAAGGAAAAAAGAGACAGGACCAATGGAGAGAGGGTCAACAAAAGAAGACAAGAGTAGGAGATGAGAGAAGAGAAGTTAAGTGCAAAGAGCAGACAAGTGAAGAAGAAAGGATGACAGAAGAGGAAACAAGAAGTGAGGGGGTGCAATGAAATGGGTGGAAAGGAGGAGAAAGAGGAAGAGGAGCAGAGCAAAGAGAAGGGGAAAATTAGGAGGTAGAAAAGAGAGGGTAACAAGAAAAGGATGAAGAGAGAAGAGGAAGCAGGAAAAGTGGAGAGACAGCGGATAAGAAGGTGGTGGAGCTGGTGGTGAGGAAAGAGGAGAGGACACGAGACATGACAAAGGCAGTGAGAGAAGAACGGGGGAGGGAAACATGAGGAAACATAACAGAAAAAAAGTGACACAGAGGAGGACAGGGTTGGGAATAAGATGGCGATGTGAGACAGAACAATAAATAAATATAATGAAGTAAGTGTAGTTAGAGAAGAAAGAGCAGGGTGGACTAGAAGACACAACAGGGAGGAGAGAGGAGGAGGAGGAGGAGGAAGGTTGAGCATCCTGTCTATATCCTCTTTATTTGGCAATCACTAACTGAACATCCCCTCTGTTCTGCTGCACTCGCTATGATCAGTATTCCTACCACAATGCTCTCTGTTGCTCGCTTTATTCATATACCACACTGGGGAGGGATGGGGAGATGGCAATACCGGGTAGAAAATCAGGAGAGCTGGTGAGACAGCGTGGAAGATGGAACATTTTAATCAAAATTTGGCCAAAAAATTGCTAGAATTACCTACATTTCAAACCCTAACCCTCAAAAATGTGGTGATCTATTAAAGAGAATTCTGCAGCTTTCTGCTGAGTTCTCTGGTTTATTTTCAGTGACAGGCTGGCCACAGTTGGAACATTTAAGTAGATGAAATGAGGCAAATGCAAATGAACTGTGTGCAGTAATTTCACCAAAAGATCTGAATTGGGCTGGCAGGTATGTAAGTGTATGTGCTGCATTTTGTGTTTCCACACTTTCAGCTTGTCCAGTTAAGTTTGACTCAAGCATTCATGTAGATTAAAAACGGCCTGAGGTTATAGTAATGGGCTATGTCCTCTGACATTTAATATCAGGATGAAATTTTCTTACATGCGTGATCTTGTTTTACGGTGTGAAGATAAACTAATATGTATCAAAACACTGATAAAAGAGTCTGATATCTACAGCTACAGTCATTACATCAGGCCCCTTGCCAAAAACTGTGAAGGCCACCAATCTTGTGCAGTGGAATCTCAGTGATTTTGCACTTGTTTCCTCTGAAGGGGAAAAAAATCTAATCATATCAATAATTTATAAGATTATCAATCAAATATTCAAAAAGTGAATTGATCTCCATTCCCCACTTTAAACAACTGGATCAAAATTAAATATTTATTTATTGATTGAATACTAAGGACGAAAATGTAATGACTATCAGAGGTGAATATTTACCGCATTCAAGCAATCAAAAGACTCAAGACTCATGTGGACTTGTTTCAGTTTCTTAAAGATGCGACACTCCTCATCCGAGAGGCTCCTCAGTTCTAACTAACTGGAGAGGAGTTGGCAGGCATTTAAACTCTGTGTGGGAGTGTCCTTAGAGTCGGACACGTGTGAGCTCTGAGTTTCAGAGTCGTTAGGGCCACTTGTGGTTAGGTGAGTCCTGGTGGGAATTTTTGTTGAGCTGTCTGGGGAGGGAGCTCAGTACTGCATTGTAGGTGGGTGATAAGTAATGTCTTAGGCCACCCCCTTGCTCAAAGACTGACTCATAGATGACCATCTGTCTTCTCTGGGCAAGATGTTCATATTGTTGTCCTCAAAGGAATTGTTTTTCTCCTGCAGATGTAAGTGGACTACAAATTCTTGACCTGAGGAATTGGCCCTCTGTGTTGTACCATTCGTGTCCATAAATGTTTCCATAAACAAATGACACACACAGGAAAGCATGTAGAGGATGAAGAGGAGTGGACCAAGCACAAGACCCTGGGGGACACCTTGTGACAGAGGAGCTGTGAAGGAGGTGCAGTTGTTGATATGGACAGTGTTGGGGAAAAACAGCGTTACAAGAAACGGCTTTACTAACAGCTTTACGTTTTTTCAGCAACGGGTAATCTATCTAATTACTATTTCCATCATTACAACGCTGTTACCGTTACTGACTATTAAATGTGACGCGTTGCTAACTGAAGCTGCTCATTGAAGCTTTTGTCATCCGAATCGGCTCATAGCCACCGGAGCTGCAAAGCTGTATTTTATTCTTTTTTTTTAGCTTGGCGAGGGAGGAGGGAGGGGCGGGACAACCGCATAAGTGATGATGACTGGCTCTCTGAGGTATAGTGAGAGCTCGTAAGCCAATTAGAGGCAGAGTTCAGTTTACACACAAACCACACACGCACACAGCAGCCTTGCACACACAAACTAGCAGAGGTGAGCTGCAGCAATGGCGAGTCCGGAGGGAAAGTTGGCGTTTTCTAAGTGGAAGTACAGACACTACTTTAATCTCTTTTGTCTACGTATGTTGTAAGGAAGTCTAATCTAATGAAGCATCTCTCAACGGCACGCTTCTACAAAACTAGTGGCCAAAAACTCCGTTGTTGACACTGTTGATGATGACAGCAGGCCAGGTGCGGCTAACATGAGCTCCGCTAACAAAGAAGGACACAAAGCTGTCCAAGCAGCTACAGCTGGATTTTTCTGCTCCAGCTCCACAAAAACTTGACACAGACTGAACTGAATGCAGTGATAGGCAGGTATGTTGTTGAGAACATGCTCCTGTTATCAACAGCTGACTCAGACTCCTTCAGACCACTCATTAAAAAAAATATCCGGGAGAACAGGAGCCAGTCCGCCATGCAGGAAGACATTTTCTAAATACATAGATGCCGAGTACGCTAAAATGAATGCCGAGCTCAAAAGGGGGAATAATTAAAAGTAACACAATAGTTACTTTTCCTGGTAACTAGTTAGTTTTATAGTGGAGTAATTCTGTTACTAACTCAGTTACTTTTTGGAAGAATTAACTAGTAATTATAACTAATTACTTTTTTAAAGTAACTTGCCCAACACTGGATATGGATGAACTGTTGTCTGTTTGTGAAAAATGATTTTAACCAGGAGAGGGCAGTGACAGTAATGTTGAGGGAGGTTTCAAGGCAGGAGAGAAGAATGCAGTGTTAGATGGTACCAAAAGTAGCAGTGAGGTCCAGGAGGATGAGGATGCTGAGGTGGCCAGATTTTGCAGAGAGTTGGAGTAGTTATTGATTTTAAGGAAAGCTGTTTCTGCGCTATGTTGAGAATGAAAGCCGGATTGAAAAGGTTTGAGGTGTGGCAACTGAAAAGTTAAGTGGCAACAGTGCGTTCAAGTATGGGAGGTTGGAGATGGGCCAGAAATGTGTAATAATGTAAGGGTTGAGTCCCAGTTTTTTGAGAATAAGGGGGTGACATCAGCCAGATGGACCCTAACCCTGAAGGAGTGCAGTGTTTGGAAAACAGAAAGGAAGTAGTATCATTTATTGGTTGTGAAGGAGTTGGAGGTGTTGTCAGTGGGTCTGAGAAGTTTGTTTATGGTTGGTTTGAGGTTAGGGGAGCCAGAGTGAATGAGATGGGAATAGTAGGTGGAGCGGGTTGTGGTGAGAGCATCCTTTGTTTTGCTGCAGATAGTCTGTATATGCTTGAGATGGACAGTTAAACCAGTTTTCTTGGCAAGTCTTTCAAGGTGACATTTTCATTTGACAGAGATTTCAGGAGTGTACCAGGGAGCAGAGTGAGTGAATGAGACTGATTTGGTTTTAATGGGAGCTAGCGGACCAAGGCAGGAGGTGAGTATTTTGCTGCAGTTGAGGAGGTCAGAGGGGTTGTGAGACTTGATATTTGACTAAGAAGAAAGGGCTGAGGGGTAGATGGTTTTGAGGTTACTGTAGGATATTTTGCAGGCATCCTTTGGGGTGGGGAGAGGGATGTCGATGTCATTGGGGAATGCAAGGCCTGTTGTAGGTCAGTGTGTGTTTGTGTGTATGTGTATGTATACATATGTGTATATATATATATATATATATATATATATATATATATATATATATATATATATATATATATATATATATATATATATATATATATATATATATATATATATATATATATATATATATATATATATATATATATGTATGTATATATATATATGTATATATATATATATATGTATGTATATGTATATGTGTATATATATATATATATATATATATATATATATATATATATATATATATATATATATATATATATATATATATATATATATATATAAAACGCCGTAAATGTTTTTAACGCTCGGTATTAAAAAAAAAGAAAGCGCATTGTATGATTTACGGCTGTCGATGGCACCTGTAGTCTTGATCCAGAGGATGGCAGAAGAATAGGAAAGGGAATCAGAAGAAGAAGAAGCAGGGTTGGCATTTGGGAGAAACACGGTGGACTGAAAAGCGAAAGTGAAAGGAAAGAGAGAGATTCATGCCGTTCAATTCAGTTCATGCTGCACTTGTCTATGAATGTGGACAATGTAGATACCAAATGGATTTTGCCACACATTTATTTCCATATCTATTTTTCAAATCAGTGTCATAACCCATCTCCTTGGCTTTCAAAAAAGTTTGAAATTTGACTTTGTGAAACCTGTTGTCACCCCATGGAGAAAAGAACAGAGTGAGACACAAAAGAGTGTTGAGAGTAAAGGAAAATCCAAGGTGATGACTTCTTAAAGAAAAAGGAAGAGAAAAAACAACAGAAGTAGAAAAAACAGGAATAGTTGGAGAGAGAAAGAAACAATTTGCTCTGTAATGGCTGGCCCCAGGGTTCGAGTTTGGAGAGAGAAACTCATTCAGTGACTCTATGGAATTCAATTTACCAGCTTGGTGATTTAAAAAGGCTCTCAAGTGGTGTGTGTCAGTGTGTGTGTGTGTGCGAGAAAGAGAGTACAGTATAGAGTATGTATGGCTGGCTTAAAGGTTTGTCCCTATGCAGAACAGATAACACCTGCCAGCCCTTCATCTTGTTATTCCCATTGAGGTGCAAGTGTTTTCTGATATGTACAAACTGTAAAATCGATTTTCTTTGACCTATTGACTCACACAGCACAGTTACAAAGTACTTGTAGTACATGTGGTAACCCAAATGTTCCCTTTGTCTCCAACTATAGCAGCTTGTTAGTGAAGGATAAGATGGAAAGTGTAACACAAATCAAACACATCCTTTGCAATCGAAATGCTCGAACCAGGATTACAGTGGTGTTTGATCTGATGGTATGCCCGTTTGTGTTACAGTTATGTGGAAAACTACATGTGGACCCAAACACAGACATACGCAGGAGGCATGATAGGGGGGAAAACAAAAGCGAGCATTATTTTAACAAGCTGAAAAGTACAAAAACACAGTGCAAAGAAAGGGCTGACGGATGACTGAATGAAGAGACAAGGAGTGCAGGGAGAACAAAGACTGAATTCACAGAGACACTAATGAGGGGATCAGGAACAGGTGAGGTGAGTGAGGAGGGAAAAGGACAGGTGAGGTAACGAAGGGAAACACAGAGAGGGATAAACACAGTAGAAGCTGTATCCCAATTCAAGGGCTGCATCCTTCGAAGGTGAGTCCTTCAGAGAGACCTTCGAAGGCCGTATTAACCATTGCTAAATGAGACGGTCTAGCCTTTACTGAGCATTTCCTGGTTGCGTCACCAGATGTTCCCACCCTCACCCTTACATCACGATTTTAAAAGTGACGATCTACGCCATTTTCTTTCTTTCTTTCTTTCTTTCACGGGCACGCAAAGAATCTTGGGATATGGGAGGTCACGATGGATAGAAGTGGTGCATCCTCCAAAAAGAGGTAAAAGAAGGCCATATTTGTAGGGTGCATTTGGAGGAGCCTTAGAATTGGGACAGCCTTTGCGCGTCATTGTGACGTAATTGGCCTTCAACATGCGGCCTTTGAGGGATGCAACACCTGAATTGACATAAGGCCTGAAAGAGGAGACACACAAGGGCACAGTATCTCAGCAGCTGTTGGATGTACTACCAGTAAATGCAGTCAACACGTTATGTTTTTGATGCCCGCCAATTCTCCACAGTTTGGAGGGCCATGTAGCCCGAACACTTCACCCTTACACCTGGACGTAATCCAAGAGAGGTAGGGCTAAGCATTGGGGGGGAAGGTATTGGGATCGGACCATGGTCCCCAAAACATGAATCCTGATAACTCCGATGATCCTCAGATTATTCTTTTTTCGCACCACCAGCATGTAAAACAATTGAATGGGTTGCCATTAAATTGTATAGATTCACGTCTCCTTCAGGATGAATTCAAATAATTGTAGTGGTCCCTTAAGGCCCACTTACACCAGAAAGTGGTATAGCAAAATAACGCTGTGTGTCTTAATGAAATACTTAAAAGCTTGATGACATAGTGACTATACTAACAGAGCTTCCTCTCTAACATTCTGTTTACGTCCCATTATGTTCACCATTGTATACAATTCCATTTAGTGCTGAAGTGGACCTGAGGAAAATGTAGCTCTCTAATTCAGCGAGCTTGCCAGCACGGACACTGGTCCATTATAGACATCAGAATAAACAAATTGAGTATGTTAAGCCTGTTGTAGGTCAGTGTGCAGTCTGCTGACACGGTGGTGACACTGGGAACACTGAGATGGGACTTCGCTCTGGTAAAGGGCAACATCATGAATTAGCATACTAATTATCAGCCATTCATGCACTGTGAATAACCACAGGCCGCAAAACCTCCCTTTCTCTTTCTCTTTCTCTCTCACACACACCCATATATATATATATATATATATATATATATATATATATATATATATATATATATATATATATATATGTATATATGTGTATATATATATATGTATATATGTGTATATATATATATGTATATATATATATATGTGTATATATATATATATATATATATATATATACAGGTGCACAGACAGTATCTGCATGCATGCTGAGTTGAAGGAAAAAAAAAAAAACATATAGTATGAAAATAAATACAATTTATTATTAGCATCCACGTCCATGGTAGTGTGAACACACACTGAACTCACAGTCTTGCACATTGCTTGATAATCTCAAGAGTCCATGCAGCAATATGCTGTAATCTTCCGATGTTCCTCATCAGCTGTCCAATCAGAAATTTTAGGAAGTCATTCCAAAATCACTGAGCAACTGTTTGGTTCAAATAAAGTAACACCCACTCTGGTAGTGCAACTTTAAACGCAACATTTAACATTAACATTTTTTGTCAAGCAAATTGGAAAGATTTGGCCTTTCGTATGCACCATGCAAATCTAATGCCGGGATGGAACTAAACAACAAAGTTAAAAATACTGCAAATTCAAGATGGTTCCTGGGAGAGTTTTATTAGCTTTATGGGGACCATAATTATCCACAGAAGAGTGAATGGCAATCCTACCATTAGTTGTGGTGGTATATGAGTACAGTAGATTGTGATCCTCTTTGGAGCATGAGAATATTCAGTTAAATTTACTGCTGTAAAGTGTGTTTCCATTGCTCCCCTGGATACCAAAATAAACACAGAATGAGTCACGACTATCTGTGCAACATTATATTGAACCTAAAGTTGACAAAAGCATAGTGCCCGCAATTGAATGAGTTCATCCTCATGGGAGCATGACTATGTGCAGTGTATCTCATTGTAATTTGCACATAAGGTTTGGATATTTCTTGTTGAAAAAAAGAATGTCTCACCCCTCTGGTAACAAACGAGGAAAGTCAGAGTGCCACCAACAACATCTGCGAACTATGAACACCCACAACAAACTGAATAAAAATCCATCCAGCTGGAGCTCCTGAAAGTGCTTTCTCTGAACCAGGTTGCTGAATTCCAATAAAACTGATGGATGCTGACTTCCTTCTTCTAGTAGTGCACCCTACTACGAAGCCCTTGACTGACAATACTTTCACATACTAAAACCTTTAAAAACAGCAGGAACAACTCACAAAAGTCAGGCATAGTCAGTAAACTGGAAACAATTCCATCTTTGTAATATTATCATATGGTCAAGGGGCTTCAAAAGTTATTTTACAAATGAGGCACAAATGTGTGCATAAACAATAACTGTACAGAGAAAAGAACACCCTCGAAGAGGACAAAGCTATGACCATCAAGTCAAATCAAACCTAAATAGTAAGTTAATTGACTCGACACAGCCAAGGAACAATCTTTAACTCTCCGAATGATCTGTTCCTTCTCTGTAGAGCCATTTGACACAGATGGAATTGGCCAGAGAAAACTGTAGGACTTCTGAACTACTAATAGGCTACAAGTACCCCCAAGGCTCATTACAGCTGCATGCCCTTTTCCTGATCTCCCCTCTTTGAATCAGCCACTGCTCCGCGGCCCCGCAAAGACAGACGTCTTGCTGTTGTAGCTTTTGTGTGCAGTGAATGCACTGGACAACAGGGAGTGCAGATTTGGAGGGCGGGCTCATTACGGTGATCTGCACTGGGACTCTGCTCAGTGTTGTCCTAATGATCTCACACAGAGATTAATTGTCGCCGGCACATCGTTCCATCGAACAGTTCAAACCAAGGGCAGGTAGTTCTGGTTTTCCACTCTCAAGCCCTGCTTAAAATTCGCCGCGAGCCTCCCGTCTCCCCCCACCTCTCTGCTTCTGAACAGCTTTGTGTTATGGCTTATGATATCCGACATGGAGCATTACGAGTCTTTTGTGTCCTCAGCCGTACTCATCCGACCAAACAAGACAGGAGTACAGAGTGGTGTATCGGCTCTCTAAGCGTACGTCTTCATTCCCGGCCACGGCATGCACACCGGGATACAAAACACACACTTACACACCGCAGCCCTCTGTGTGAGTGTAGGAAAAATTCAAAGTCACTGAGATACTAACTGAAAGATTGAAGGCCATTTTTCAAAGTGAATTGACCCTTCGGGCTTTGTTGTCTATTTTCGGTGACATTTAGTAGACAAACGCAGGCTGAAAGCCGGGGTAACACCAGGGCACTCTGAGTACAAAATAAGCCTTTTTTTTCTTTGCCTTAACGCACAAGTCAGGCTTTTTTGTTTTTCAACCTGGGTCATGTTTTCTTGTTACTGCCATGTTGAATGATTGGTATTTAAAATCTTGTGGCAAACTGGGCTGTAGAGCTTGAGGTCACTGGAGGCACTCTCTAGTTCCCAAAAAAGCAATTAAAACACATCATTTTAGCACACATTCACCTTACACTGGCTGCAGTGGAAGCATGATGCCTCTAATTTCCAATTATCCATGGCCCTTAAAATTACAAGTTGGCTCGTAAACAGTCATGTGCCAATCTAGATGCTGCCTTAAACTTCAAGTTGTTATGATTTGCTAATATAAATGCAGTAACACTGAGCCTGACAGTGCACACATATGCACACTTCTCACACATTTATACAAATTACATTTTTTTAAGGGACATATTGTGATAAATGGATGCTGTTTCAGTGCCTGTGTATATACATTTGGGTATCTGCAGTACCTACCTACCCACAAACTGTTAAATAAGAATACTCGAGGAGTTTTTGTGGGCTGCCAAGGACATCCACATAGGATTAAACTAGCCATTCAGAGGTTACCGCACTTCCTACATAAAGTGGAGTTTGATTTAATTAATGCTCCACCCACAGCTTGAGAACAACTCTCGTAAAGCTCAGCCATTTATCCTCTCCAAAGTATTATTTTGGATGTAGAGTCGAGCGCGGCTGCACGAATCACTACATTTTTTTGTGCTTACCATTTTACTTTGGAGGACCAGTAGAAAGCTGAGAGCTAAACATGGGCGCTGCTCTATTGAAAGGATCAACAAAAGAGTCTTAATTTACTCCCATCTGAGGATGTATAGATAAAGTGGTTTAACTTATTATTTGACTTATTTTTGGTGGAAATGTGTGGGAATGTCGTCGCAATGACTGGAAAAGTATTTAATTATGTGTGCTTTACTCCTGCACCACTCCAGTGGCTTCACAGGCTCGAGGATGTGTTGATTTTATAGCAGACTGTATTATCAACGAGGGTCAGTAACTGTACAAGCTAAAAAAAAGACCCGACTTCAGACTTAGAAGTTCTAAGTTTTGCCAGTTTTTATGTTGCTTTACTTTATATTTTATAGGTCACCCTGTTCAATTAGGCATGAGCATGTTGCTCAGCTAATGTGGCTACTCCCCGTCTGGGCTGATGTTGTCATAATGACAAACAGTCAAGAGAAACTGTGTGGATACACAGCCTCATTTGAAGCCTGATGAATGATGAGTAGCCGGTTTGATGCCGGTCACTGTTGCTTTTTGCTTTTGTTACATAACTGCAGCCTTTTTTTGTAACATTACTGCAGATTGGTAACAGGCTCTAACATCAGTGAGCTGCTGGACAGTGAGGTTGGGACTAATATAGATAATTTTTCTCACATGTGCAATGGATAAGTTTTTGTTTTAGAAGTGTTCTTGTGGTGATATATTCACGGTAGAAGTGCAGCTAACTAGAAGCTAAATGCACAACCAGAGCTGAACGGAGTCACAGTGAGTGATGAAAATGAAAATTAGGATAATATCTCATTTAATCTCAAAATCACAAATCTCCAATTAACAATCTTCGTAAGCAGAACGTGTTTGTCATTTTTGTTTGATGTCACATTCAAACATTTTTAAAAATAATGTTCTACAATCCCTCAATAAACCTTTCAATTATTGAACTGTTTCAGTTCTACTTTAAATCAATCACAGTAAATCACATAAAAATATTCTCTTCCAGTTTTTATTGCAAGAATTAACTTTTATACTCATAACTGTTCTTAACAGCAAATGCACAGTAAAGCAGAGCAGTAAACATTAGTGCTTGCTACCAATAGATAATTCAATTAAACTTAAAGTTGTTATTGATAACATTCAGACACAAAATTTGAATTTACATCTACATTCGCATCTCAACACATGTCCACATTGTCCAAAGCGACTTACAGTAATTCATACATTCATACACTGAGGTGGCGGCTGCCATGTAAAGTGGTGACCAGCACATCAGGAGCAGTTTGGGGTTAAGTATCTTGCCCAAGGACACTTTGACATGCAGACCAGAGGAATCGAACCAGCAACCCTGAGATAACAACACGCTAGCTCTACCCCTGAGCCACATCTGCCACCTCACGAGGTTGCCAGTTTGTTGCACAACCTAACGTTGCTTACACTAGCTAACATTTAAGTTGCTACCTTTCTAGAAACTCTGTAGGTGTTATTTCTTTTAAATCATGTGTCTAAACTACAGAGAAATCTGGTTTAGTTGTAGTAATAAAGTCGTTTCAATCAGCAGATAAGTTTGAGAGCTATTATTTGGTTTGAATTATCTAAAAGTGTCACCTGTGGTGGAAATTCTTATTTAGAAGTGAACAAATAACAGATGTTTCACACACTGTTGTCTTTGTGTAATTTAATAAAGAGGTAAATGCAAAGAGCAAACAGAGTAAACCAATTCAGCTGAAAGGCCAGCCTCATCCACCAGACAAACCCTGGCAGAGACAAAGTTACAGTTTATTGCATCTCAGAGGTACGTACCTTGAGAAAGGGACATTTTTTCCAAAACAATATCCAGATGGCCAGACAGCATTGAAAGTACCCACAGCACCCGACATGCGTCCGGGGAGCACAGAGTGCTACTGTGCACAAGCACTTTCCATAAATCTGCGAGGTCACTGTATAAAAGTAAGTTCATTCTCAGGCCAGCTCATAACTCACAGTGCTAAAAGGTGTAATAAACCATAAGGTTAGAGGTCAATAAGTGCAATAAAACAGTGCAAGGTAACAACAATATGTGTGGTTAAATGCAAATGATGCACTTTTTTTTTGTGTGTGTACTCAAATATTAGTGTTTTTTTCCCCCATAAAGAGTGGAAAAGCAGGGTTTCCCAGAATGATCAAAGAGTCTGCCTGCTCTCATCTCCACACTCTATATAACTATAATTAGCCTTATCATGTTGGAATCCATAAGAAGTTGACCCCTGACCTTCTCTCTGAACTGTGTTTTTTGGAGACACAGGTTTAAAGTAAATGGTTAATAGGGGCACAAGAAAGGTTAATAATGTTAGCACACTCTGTTTAAAGTTATTTCAAGGACAGAGCGTGGTTCGACAAAATGTGATTAGATTTGAAGGAGAGGAGGTGGATAGAGCAGATTCATAGATCCAACAGGGAAGGGCCCTAATATCACAGTGACCTGGAAAATGTCTGACAGATTTTTTTTTTGTTATAAAAGAGGGACATATCCACAGGGTTGGGAAGTAACGGATTACATGTAACGGCGTTACGTGTTTAAAATACACAATAAGAGTAACTGTATTCCGTTAGAGTTACAGTTTAAATTGGTGTATTCTGAATACAGTTACTTTCTCAAAAAAAAGGATTACTCGTAGGGATTATTTTACGGCACTCCAAGCAGGTTGCACTGTGCCAATGCGGATTCTCAGTTAGTGCTAATTAGCCAACTTACCTCGAGATGCTTCTTCAAATTAGAGGAGTCCCTCGATGCTGAAGGCAGCTTAGTTGAGGGTAAGCAAAGCTTGCACTGCACTGTGATGTTGCGGCCTCCTTGGCCAAGTTAGTAGGTAAAATGTTTTTCAAATTTCCATGCCAAAAATGCATTTTTGTCCTCCTCCTGGTCGTTTTTCTCATCCTCTGCCATGGTCATTTGGTTGTGTGGAAAGTGCTCTAGTGCATGGACTTGCAGCGTACCTCTTCTGTTGTACATGTCAGTAGCCTACCATTTAGTCCATAAATGTATTGGCACCACTAGGTTGGTTCTTACCCTAATATGGTATGGCTGGTGAACATATTACGTTAATCAACACTGTGCTAATTACGTAACATTATTGTATTTCTCAGCCATTAAAATGTACCTAATCAGTGTCATTTCACTGTGTTTGCATTTATTTATTTTTATTTATTTTCAGGAAAAGCACCCCATAGCCATGCAGAGGACAGCAGCTAAAAGGACTGAGAAAATGATTGACAGCTGATGACGGTGACAAATGCAGCGCCACTACCAGTACAACTTTTGGACCTCATCAGAAACAAGCAAAGCTCATCGCAGCAGCTGCCATCGCTACACAGAGCAAAGTTAATGCGCTGATTTTTGACTTTGTAAGTGGCAGTGCACAGCCCTTCTCATGAGGATGCAGACTTCCGTAAGCTGATAGAAGGAATCAGCGGTGGGGAAAACGCCCATGTGCAGGAAGACTCTGATGCCGCGCATCATGTTTCAGAGCATGAAGGGGTCAATAACCAGAAAACTCCATGGGATTCATACAGTATGCACAATAGCAGATATATGGGCTGCCCACCATAGGAATTATTAAGGGATCACTTGTCACTGGATTGAGCCAGAGACATTGGAGAGGAAATCGGCAGCGCTGGCATATGAAAGAATAAGAGGATGCCACACATACGATGTCATTGCAAAACTTAGTCAGATATATGTATGCACCTACAGGCATGTAAACTAGATATGAAGTTGCACTTAAATATTGTCTGTACACATAAGAGTGTTAAGCTTTCTGAGATATATGCTGGCCTTTAAAGTCACCTTTTTGTCATGACTCTGGTTTTATGTCTTTGTATCTTGTCTTGTGTCTTGTTTTTCCTTTAAGTTCTCCTGTGTATTTTCCCATGTTCCCTCTGGCTCCCTCTGTCTATTGCTTTGTTCCCTTCATGTTCTCGTGTGCTCCTCCCCTTCGTTACCTCACCTGTTGGTCCACCTCACCTGTTCCTCGTCTTGTCATCAGTGTCTGTGTTCTTAGTCTGTGTGTTTCCCTTCACTCCCTGTCTGGTCATTGTTCTTGTCAGCGTCTGTCTTTGTCCATGCTCCCGTCCATGTGCCTGCTCCTGTCTGATCCTTGTTCCCCACGGTATGTGTTTTGGATTTGAGTTTTGCATTTTGCCTTTTGATTTGAACTTTGCTTTTGATTTGAACTTTGTCTTGCTGTTTTTGGTTGCTACTTTGCCCTGCTTTAATTTGCTACTTTGCCTCTCGCCCCCCGTTTTGCCTGCTTCTGTTCTTGTGTTCAGCTTTTAAATAAAGCTCGCCTTTTGTTTCCCCATATCCTTGCCTCTCGTCCGTAACTGCATTTGGGTCCACCTTCCCCTTTTCCATAGTCTTCCCTTTTACCCCAACCTGACACTTTTGACCATGCATTATGTGTTTGCTGTGAGTTCACTAATTGCATGATTGCACCCTGTATTGTTCTCAATGCCATTTTTTATTTTATACACATTTAAAGCATGTTTTTGCTTTTTGTTATACACCTGCTTGTTAAAGCAGCCATATTGCACTTTAATTTCCATAATTTCTGCACTGTGGAAATTAATAAAGGTAAAGAAAATTGAATGGATGCCATTTTTATTTAAATACCATCAGTTGCAGGAAAAAACTTACACATTTGTGTACTTGCGTAACTTTTTCTCTAAAGACAGTAATTGGATTGTTCTCTTAAACAAGTGTTAACTAAATTCAGTGTTCCAGATAAACACGCTCAGCTAGACGATTTTGAAGAAAACTAAAAGTAATCCAAAAGTATTTAGAGTATTACTTTACTTGAGTAATCCAAGGGAATACATTACAGAATACATTTTAGGACATGTAATCAGGAATCTGTAGGGGAATACATTTTAAAAGTAACCCTCCCAACACTGCATATCCACAGGAGGGATCTTTCTTTGTGGATTACCTGGATTATTAAAAAAAAAATTAAATTCATTTCTCCTCTGGCGCGATGCCTCTTCCAGGTGGCTGGCAGCATCCCGCAGCCTCGCCGATATCTGTATCATATGTCTTTCATATCTCAGTCCATGCCCAAATATCCTGAAAGTTTTGCCAGACCAAACCAGAATAGCCCAGCCAAACATACTCCCTCATTCCTTCTTTTGTTGTGGCCAAAACATGCAGCACATAATGTAGTAGTGATGTCACATTATTTGGTGTCCCAAGTGTCTCTCCTTTAAAGCTTCCTTTTGTTAACATTTTTTTTTCTTGTTTTGCCATAACTTAAACTCTAGAAGAACCGCACAAATAAATCACTGTATATCTATTAAAGTTAGCCGGGCAATAAACTGGAAGTTAGCTGGCTTACTCAGCAGAAGTATCTGGTGTGCACGCTCTGGGGAAAAGTCAGGGGATTTTCAAAGCCGGAAGTCGAGGTCTTGTTTTGCTTGAATGTGGCTATGTCTTCAATGCTGTGTCCAGGTTTTAATGTAACGTTGTTTGCCTTACCTTACACATAACAACAGCAATAACAGTATCATTCATAATGATAATATGCTGATATAGGTTCTCAGTCATCAAAGAGTGGAGTTACAGGCTTTTAAACTCTGCGTGGGAGTGTCCTTACACTCCCACGAGTCAAGCTCAGAGTCGTTAGGGCCACCTGTGGGTTGTTGGCACACCAAATGCACAAGCATTGCCCTACACAACAGCGAACTAGAATGCGGAAGACAACAGCTCAAACCACAAGCTACACAGGCCATTGAAGATGAACTGGAGAAAAATATAAGTGTATAACAAGACTCAAATACTTGATTGTCTACAAAGGAAGTATCGTACTCTGTGTAGCACTTTAATGAAAAGAGAATGATAAGAAAAGACAAAAGGAAAGTGAGAGACTTAATTTAGTCCCACCTTTTTCAATTATTCACAGCCGCTTAGCAGACTACCTGGCAACTTCTGAAAGCTCATCATCGTGGGGCATTAAGGTAACATCAAATATTGAGATGGAGAAAAGTGTGTGTTAAATATTGCAGGTGTCAAAGGAATCGAAGCACAGGCATCAGGCCTGGAAACGTGGGCTGATTCACCGGGGTCTGAGAGGTAACCAGCCACATGTTCCAGCCTGAGGTACGACAGCGCAGTCTGGATGTCTTAGCTGATGATGAGATCAACATGTATGTTTTTTTAAACACTTAAACGCTCACACCAAAGCTACATGAGACCTAAATGAATCAGTCACTGAAAAAATGTCTGATGACTCGATTTGACTTTGGACCTGCATTTAAAAAAATCTGTGAATACTTGGCTTGGTTGATGCATTTTATTATTTTTTTTATGTACTATTACAAATAAACTATTTTTCTACCACCAACCCAGTTTTAAACAACAAACCAGAGGCAGTGGTCACCAGGTGCGAAGTGCTTGCTCATGGGGAAAATGTTGGGTCTCTGAATAATTCAAGGACTAGACCTGCTCAATTTGGAAGTGAAGTGACTTTTGTTGTCAATTGGTGCTATACAGATAAAAAAGGGCTACACACACAATCAAAGACAAATTCACAGTAGTGAATCAAAGAAAATTGGATGTATTTTTTAACTAAACATATCCAATGCGATTAAATCAGCATTACAACACACTGTGCTCATCACAGAAACATATCACTCTGCCATGTAATACAACATTTTCAGAGCTTGAACTTAACCACTGCATTTGCAGCTCTCCAACATATTAACACCACCTGATGTATAGGATTAAACAAGCTGTTTTGGGTTTTTGTTTTTTATTATTAAATGAACGCACTTTTATAAACATGATTTATGGTGCCATGCCACCACATAAATCCAGCTGCATGCCTCCCTTGCAGCCACCCAGAGAGCAAACAATTTTGTGACCAAAAAATAGAAAAGCATGATATCAAAAAAATGTCTTATTGATTAAAGCAGAATATTTAAATTGTGAAAAACATCCCTTTGTAATACATTTTGACTTTATGTTCAGCAGATAGCTTGGTTACTTCAAGATTGAGCAGGCTAACATTGCTAGTGGTGATCCAAGGCAAAAGTAACTACCTTAAATAGCTAGCAAACTTAGAATGTACGCCATAGTAGCATTACCTTCACCAGTGTTGTGCCTGAACGCGTTCAATGAATGATCGTTCATGAACTCGTTCATATTTTGGGCGAACGTGAACTGAACGTACTGTATTTCTGCCTGATGAACGTTATTGTGAACGCGTTCATTCTGACGTTTGTGAACGGCGCATTCTCACAGTTTAACTTCGTTCAAGACAGTGCCAGATTTCCATCGAGCCTTCCAGGCGAAAACCAGCTAAAACACACCGTGAACAGTAATATGTAGCGGAAAATCACCCAGTCTGGCTGTTGTGTATAAAAAGGACGCTGGACGAGAGGTTTCTACATGCAACTGGCTTTACTTTCGTTCAAAATGAAACTATTTCAGACAGAAACAGCTGTATACCAAACATGCAGTGAAGCATTACCAAACGCACACAGATTATTTTGTCCTGAACGGACACAACACTGGCAACACCAGCCACCACAGAGTCGCACCGCCGCATGCGTCATTATTGTGCTAAGCTTGGAGGCAAAAACAAATGAAGGCTTCACATCTGTTTTTTTATTGTGATATATCTAAAAAGTTTTGGAGTGATGAATCTCATTTTTTTTGATGCTGCTAACGCTGTCCATTCTCTTACCCTTAAACATGTTATTTGCTATGTTAACCCAGAAGATAATGCTCTTGAACACATGATGAACTTTGTTATCCTATGCAAAATGTTTATTCACAAACAAAAATGTGCCAAATCACTACCTAAATTTGCTCCTTTTCTCCTGCAACTGAGCTCTTTGCTTAAATCTCTGATTTTGTTAAATAACAAAAAAGTAATACCTTACTGAGACATTATGAAAAGTTTTTCCCTGAAGCCACTGTCTGAACTATCTATTTATTTATTATTTTATTTTTCCCTTTCTTCTTCTTCTTTTTTTAAAATTATTTATTTACTTATTTATGTATTTTATTTTTAATTTGTACTCTATCCTGTACCGCAAACCTGAAACGGCACATTGAACTAAAGCACCCGGCGAGCCTTTCAAGGTATGTGCAAGTGAATAAAAAATTAAAAGACACGGCAACAGTGAGCCAAAACAGATCCTCTACCACCCAAATTGCATTAATGGCGTACAGTAGCGGCTCCTCTGTCTTCATCTCCCAGCCGCAGCTGGACAACCTGGTTTTGCAGAATATTGTCGAATAGCTGCAGTTTCAGTGTTAAAACTGATAGAATAATAGCCATCTGTGGTTCTATATGGGCTGTGGCAATAATTTTGAAAAATAATAGCTTGCATCAACATATTGGGGAAAAAAAAAGAACTATGAACTAGTTCATTTTCGGAACTGTGAACTTAGTTCAAAATTTTGAATCATGAACTAGTTCATGTAGAAAGTGAACTTTCCTAACACTGACCTTCACCTACAACCTTATGATCAGCTTACAGTGCTCTTCCCCCTCACATTGTTACCCAAGCATTGTACATCATTTGTGATCATATGCTGACCACCTCAGTGTATGTTGGAAAGCTATGGTTCTTCTTAAAACCAAAGTGACCGATGAACCATCTTGCACAAGCAAGCAGTTAAGCTTCGACCTGATTGTTCCTACACTTAACGGTTCTTTTCTATTTTAGTAGCCAACTAGGCTGGCTGAAAGGCAATGTTGCAAGTGAGGCAGTTATCGAAACGATCAAAAACACCTTGCTGAAGACAGCATAATCTTTATCTAGAATTAGCACATAAAAGGGATTTGACATGCAATTTGTAAAAACAGATATACTTGACTTCTGAAAATGTGGTGAATAGGAGTTTAAATGCTTAATGTGTATCTGTAAATTAATGTAATGTAATTACTACTGTTACACTTTAGGGGAAAAATAGATGTGGACCCAAATGCAGACACACACAGGAGGCAGGAAAGCTGAATTTAAAAAAAAACAAAAAACAGGAGAACCAGAAAAAACTCAAATGAGTCAAGGACCAAAAAAACAAAGTAGTAGTAAAAATTTGTAAACAAAGTGCAACAGAAAAGCAAAGTTCAAATCAAACGAGAAACAAGAAATCAAAATCCAAACATACCAATGGGGGAGACCCAGGGGAAGACACTGGAGGAAAACACTAGAGAAAAATGCTGGGTGGCAACACGGGGGAATAATGGACCAAGACGGAGTAACAGGGAACACCACGTAGAGATGGACAGAGGCTGACAGAGTCACAGGGAACATCACAGAACGAACTGACAAACACATGAGGGAGAACAAAGACTATATACACAGACACTGAGGAGGGGATGAGGAACAGGTGAGATGAGTGCGGAGGGAAAAGAACAGGTGAGGTAATGGAGGGGAAAACACTGAGAGGGAAAAACACACAGGATAAATTGAAAAGCAAGAAGAGACACACAAGGGCCTGGTAGCAACAATAAAACCCAGCATCATGACATCCACTTTTACTTAAAATCTGGCCACTAAAATTCTGGAGCCCTGGGGCAGTTATCGATTGTTATCGCAGCCTTGATGCTATCTTTGAACATAATTCTTAAATCCCTCACTTCAGTTGGAGTGAGAGATTTCGGACAGTGACAAATCACAGTGAGAAACTTCAAGTGTTTCTGTGTTTGTGTGTAATATTAAAAGAGTGTCATCCAGATATTTAATTTTTTTCTCTATATGTTCTTATTTATTAACCATTTAGATGTTCTTATTTCTGTTATTGTTAATCAGCACAGTTTGCTGCTGCTGTGTCTGTGAATGTGTGTGTGGGTGTGGGTGTGCATGTTTGCCGCTGTGAAGTTGGAGGGCAGAGAGAACATGAGCTGGGGCAGTGAGGATTATGAAAGCTTATTATTGTTTATTACGTGGCGAAAATGAAAATGGGAATTCATTTCAGCACACACACACGCGCACACGCACACACAATTGCCAGAAGCCTGTGATGCAGCATAATGTTGTGCTACTAAGCACAATTGCAAAAGTCACCTCTGTTAGTTGGTTAAATAAGATGCCAGCATGAGTTTGATTTGGGTTTAACGCAGACACAAGCGAAAATGCAGTGAATCCACAGTGACACACACACTCAGACAGACACACACACACACACACACACCAGTACACTACAAAGTCAAGTTTTAGAGTTGATAAGGCCTATGTGTTTTTATGACAGTCGACCAGGGAGTCTATATCAACTCGACATATCTTAAAAGCTCCACACATTCATGTGCACACACTGCTTCAACATCATCAAAGCAAAACTGGAAAAAAAAATCCCAGCATGGGGTGGCTGCACTCTGCACCATCATTAAATTAGCCGCAGCCTACATTATTGGGGCAACCATAATTCTCCTAACAATTATTTCCCATGAGTATATGGTACTCTCGTATACACACATACACACACGGACACACCCTCCGGTGCAGCCCATTCAGGGTCATGCCCCGTCGTTAAGCCTCCTTCCCCTTTTTCCCTCTAGTGAATGATTGATTGGCTAATTACCTTTAAGATTAATGTCTCTATTCTTATGTTTAACCTAACAGCCCACATCTGAGGATCCCATGCATATTAAAGCAATAATACTCTGGTGTGAAATTAAATTTTAAAGATATGGAAAATAATCCCATTAGCTGAGTACAATATATTGGAATAAAACCACTTGTTAATTTGTGCCTAGATTTAATTTCTGCTCTCTAATGGACTCGCCTCCATTAATTTCACCATTTACTCAATTCAAAATCCAAACTCCCATTGTGGCCAGCACACCCCTTATTATAGGATCATGTGCATATTTATTTAGCTTAAAGGGTTATTACATATTTTGGGAACTGTACGGTTATTATTTAAGTGATGAATCTGGTAGATCATTAGCCCCATTCAGACATGCAGCCTTTCACATCAATGCAGTGGTAATTCAACACAGCTGAATAAGCAGAGGACTTTAATTCCGTGCAATGCTCTCTCTTTCAGTTACAGTATAAGAGATTCTCTGTCTCATACGGCTGTGTGGTTGCGCCGATTGGCAGGGCAGTGTGTGTAGAGGCTGAAGTGTGGAGTACTCGACCTGGTAAACCCTGACCGCATCTCCCCTGAAGGTGAGGAGACCGGATGGCCCAGTAGTAGAGAAGCCCTGCATTGATGATGAAAGGTACAGACCACTTCTTTGAATGGAGTGGCAGTGGATTATGTTGTGGTCCATTCTGTCAATTCCTCCCATAGGTCTGTTGTGTTTACTCACACTCTGACGTTGGTCGACCTCAATCATCTCTGTTCTTGGATATAGCGAGCAACCTTGAGCATCACAGGCTAGTGGTTTGAGCCCATTGTCACCACACTGTTGTCATGCCACTGCATGTTCCCCAGATGGTAACATGTCAAGACTATGCCTAATTGCCTGCCACTGCCATGGCCAAGTGTGAGGAGGGTGCACCTGAGTCAATGATGCATGGGGGACACAAATATAATCCTAAACATGGCATGGCAAAGATTTTTTGCTATCTGGCAGTCAAAGTTTGCAAAAGAGCTAGACACAACTGGAGAAGAACTGTAACACCACACCAAGCACATCAGTAACCCGACCCAGAGACAATTAGCAGGAATACCCTTATTAGGATTCAGAATCTCTTTTACCAGATAATATCTCCTGGCTATAACATACTACCATCTATATCAATATTGGAACTAGCCAATATGCCTATTAATCAAAAACTAGTGAGTTGTTTTTTTTTTATTTTACTAACACAGCCAAACATCAAGCAAGTGCAGCAGCACAAGACATGTAACCTATCAAGTCGGCTAATATGACTGACTACATATAAGTTCAGCTCTGCTTGTCTCATGCTTCGCCACTTTCTGTTTTGTTGTCTCAGCTTCCTCTTTTAACGTTCTTCCCTGTCTCTACATCTCTGTCAAGTCTGTAAGGGCAGCTGAGCCGGTACAGTTGCCCACTCCCCCACTCTGCTTCTGGTACCCATTTCCACAAAAGAAAAAAAAAAAAAAAAAAAAAAAAAAACCTCTTCCTCTTGGTGGTCCAAAGCTCTCTGGAGGTGCTTCAAGCAGAGTCAGCTAAGGCCAAGCTCACAATGCAGGACTATTGGGCTGATTTAACCCTGATATACCTCTTCTGACAATGTGAGGAGAAACTTTGGTGGTGAGCTTGGTCAGTCTCGAAGTTCAGTCCAGATTATCTGGTGATGTGAGTAGTGTACAGATCCAGTCTCAAAGCTCTTGAACTCCTGTAGACTCACTGGGGCTGCCCTGATGAGAATCAAACTTGTCAGACACCTAGGAACTCAAAATCTGGATGACCGTTATTGTCATTACATCAGTGCTTACATAATATCCAATGAGAAAGATGTCCCAGAGCAGCTTCAAGTGTTGCCAGCAAACAACCCTAGCCATTGAGGCTAATGTTAGCTACCATACAAGAGTTGACACATAATAAAAGAAACATCAGACCTCCTGTTGTCATTGAAGAATAGACATCCCATGTATTCCCAAACATTTCATCATCCAGACTTGCTTTTTATGTGTCACTGAAAAGTTACTACAGCAAATTGATGCATGATAATCTTAATAATACCTTATTATGTTCAAGTCTTGTGGTGAGCAGATTTGTGATTAGGGACGTGAACACCTGTGGAAATTCTCCTTATGTGCATGATAAACCCTGATTTCAAAGTCGGTTTGGAGTTTAAAAGTCTTGTACCGTGAGCCCGTTTTAACAGAGTTAACTTGCAGTGACAGCATGCAGCTGCAACACTTTGCCTTTAGGAAAGTCTAAATCACAGAGAGTTGAGGCAGGATATTACAACAGAAAACCAGACAACTCTTGAAACTTAAAATACAGTTTTTACCACAGCTTATAGATCTGCTCTGTAAATTACTTTCCCTGCATCCTTTCTGGATTAAAAAGAGACAACATTTATGTATTGTCTTTGATATACGAGGGCATGGCTTGTCTGTCAGATTAACAAAAATGCTTTGAGGCTTTGATTGATGCCAGGGTAATCAATGGCCAAATCAGTGTTCAAATGCTTTGGAGTTGTTTTTTCCTTTGGAGTTTATAATGATGTTGTTAAGTGTTTCCTGAGTATCAACATATTTATAAATAGGGGACCAGAACAGAAAGTCAGCAGTTGTTTTCTGTCTTAGCTCTTGTCTAACTATGAATGATGAAGGCGTCTTGTAATCTTGTCCCTACCTTGGATAGTGCCCTCAATCATTGATCACCTCTGCCTTTGCTCTTAATTTTGTCCCCCAAAAGAATAAAAAATCAAGTTTGTCTGCAGTTGAGAGACACCATGGATGATTTATTGGCTAAAACACTTGTTGTAATGGTCTGGGGGATTTTCGACAGCGTGTGTTCCATCAAATTTGGCAAAATTGTACACCATCGAAGCAAAGTCACCCGTGCTTTCAATTCTAATCTCATGTCTTGTCACCTTCTCATTCTCTCTCTCTTGCAATGACGCTCAACCTAGGTGTGTCTCTGTCCTTATCCAGCTGATATGATTGAGTGGTTACCTTTCTAAAACAACAAGTACTGATGCAGCATTGATGTCAAGCCTCCTTTAGCGGTGCTGTTGTATTATATCACCATGTCTTTATTTGTCTGAAAAATGGATAAAAGTCAGGAATCATAAATACAAAACAGAAAAATGTACAATCAAAATAATAGAGTTTATACAGAAGTTGATGCAATGTGCACAATTCTGTGCAAGGAATGTGCCAAATTTCACAGTGTAAAACTAGAATAGGACTTATTAGAGAGCATACCTCAGTCGATGCCCAACAGTCCCCTTAAGTTGAATCAAGTCTCATTATCAATCAAGCAATATCAGTCTTGATAGTCATGTATCCCCCTAAATTTTAAACCATGCATAACTGCATAACCATAATTTAAAATCATCAGTTCTACAATCAAATTGTACCCTGTAGTTTTTTTTCATCATGATCAATGCATGATTTCCTTTTCTTTGGGAAAGGAAGAAGAAATTTGTGAATCCATCCCTTTATCCACATCCGCAACAACGTTTAACAGGGTCTATTTTGGGCCGAGACTCATCCACCATCCAAGCCACATAGAAATCACTTCAGTTGCTTTTTTTTGTAATCCTGTTGACAAACCAAGTGAAAAATGGCCCAGAACATGCAAGTTAGTGTAACATATAGTCAGACCTGTTGTTTCATTGAGCAGGATGATAGTCAGTGTCAGCGCCCCACCCTACCTCTGAAATTATTACCAACTAATACAGAATGAGCAGTTGCTCTTGAAGCTCATTATGAAAGATTCCAGTGATCCTATTAGAGGCATTCATGGGGATCAAACCCATCATCTTTGGTTTACGAGATCAACACCTTACCACTTCTCTACCATGTCTGAACAACTGCGGGAGGAGAGGACTGTATGATGAAACTCATACACAATGCACCAGCCAAGGATCAGATGAAAGAAAAGCATTTCCTTATTGAGTCTCTCCAAACAGAGTCTCATGTCTAGTGTCTAAGGGTTCAACTCAGAAGTTTAGAATTTTGAGACAGACTGAGTGGAAACCTCAACCATTTTATCCTCATACATTCTCAATCGCTTTCTGTGCAAAAAAAACCCAAACAAACAAAAAAAAACATCCCTGTGAATGCAGCCAGTGAGCCAAAGCAAAAGTATAATGAACACATATCCTTAAAAGCCTTAAAAAGTACATATCTATACTGAGAACTTCCCTACGCATTGGGATTAGGAAGTTCTACGGAGGTTCTACGGATGTTCTACGGTCTGTTAAGTTTCGTTTCACTGATCGGTGATTACGGTAGGGAACAGATTGACTATAGATATGTACTTTATATGACCCCACTTCAAAAAACATGAACTATCCCTTTAATAAGTTGTATTTGATGAAGATCAGTAGGAATGGCCATTTTGAATTGAACAGAGTCTGGTGTTTCCTCCTTCTAAGATATTGTTGTCTAGGATGTATCTGATGCACTGTGGTCATTAGTTTGAAATAGCATATTGTGATTGAAACCTGAAACAACTCGAGATAAAATGGACAAAAATTGCTTTACATCAATTCACCACTTAGGAGACAGGAACAAAATGATTAGAGGTTTAATCACCTAATTACCATTAACTGCATCTATCTCTACCTAGGACCTGAAAGAGCTGAGCCATTGAGAAAGAGAGGCAGGAGAGAGCAACCTATACACATTTCCAGCATTCAATAACTGTAGCTCGTATTAGGGAAATTCACACCATCAGCATCATAGGACCTTGCTGAGGATGTTAATGTGTAATTTGTTATACATGACGCACAAATGAGTGTTTTGAAAAGAAGCCGCTGCTCAGCTGCTGAGGAGACCTTCCGTTGTCTGTGTTTATGTCACACTACTGTAATGTTGAGTGCTAAATAGAGCTGGATGGGAAATATACCTCGTTTTACAGAGACATTACTGAAAGGTGAGAATCGCAGTCTTTGATTTAAATGCTGGTTCCTCTATATACAGTACATACCACCTGTTTGGTCTTGCATCTCCGCTGAAAGAGATGCAACATCTTCTCTTTCTATGGCAGCCAGTGCTTTCAGCTTTGGAATGATGCTGGCTTCCCATAGTTTTTTTCATCAAAATTGTAATAATTCTGTAGTTTTAATAGTTGTAATTCTGAAATGGACCATATGTCTTTTCAGTCAATCTGACTGAAATCAGAGACAGTCTGTTTATTCAGTTTAAGCACATAAAATCAGTCAATGAAGATCTACCTCTTCTGATAAAAACTGTCTTCCCCCAAACTGCATAGAGCAGCTTCAATAAGTAGGCTTACTTTTACTTTTGTGTTACATGGATTTTGGAACATACTGAAGTGTATCACAAGAGTACACAGAGCAAGTGTCGGTAACTCAGACTTATCTTTATCTCCATAGAAGACCATTTGTGGTTGAAATGGCTGAAATCTTCTACTTTTGTAGACCTACTTGTTTTGGCAAAGTAAAAGTATTTATACTTGGGTACAGTGTTTTGGCTACGCAATCCACCTGTTCCTCCACTGTCTCTGCATATTAAACTGACAGCTCTCATTAAACAGCTTACTGTGTGGGAGAGACTAAATGAAGAACAGAGATGAAAGCCAGCTATTTCGGTACAAAAGTACGTAAGTTGTGTATAAGAAAATGAATTGCAGTATAACGAATGTTGACGTTGTACCATTTTTAAAGTAACTTAAACTCTCCCAACACTGACCGTGTTTCTCTTGTGTCTCACCTTCGCCCCGCCCTGGCCGGATGTCATTCTTAACTTTGACCAGCCAGCTAACATTAGCTTATGTGGCTAACATTACGTCATCTCTCTTCTTGTCATTTGAATATATGTATTCAACTTTAAAGCGAAACTCTCACCAAAAAGCAACCAAGGCTTTATTTGTGATTGAATTTGAGTCAAACCTTTGTGTAAAAGCATAATTACAACTAAAGAGGCACTTTTAAGATTTACCGTAGTTTTGTTTTCGGGCAAGCTAATTTTCAATGGGGTGCAGGGGCACTCTGACGCTAGCATCAAAATCGTTATTTTTAAAACACTAAGAAGGCTTGCCACAACATGAAACTTTGCTCGTAGTATGACCAGGGTCTCTGGGTCAGGGTCATGAACCCAAGCATTGAGAACATTGTTTGTGTACGCAGAGTTTACTAAAAAGAAGGTTTTTGAACTACTCACCATTGGACCTGGATCTCCAGGGCGCCGCCGTCAAGGCAGACAAAAAGTGTCGATCCCAGAGTACAATCTGACAGGCAGGAGAGTAATGGTGGACTTCTTACCTGTTAGGTCGCACTCGGGGATCAACACTTTTCGTCTGCCATGACGGCGGCGCGCCGGAGGTGCTAGCGTGAGTTGTCCAAAAACCTTATTTTTAGTAAACTCAATTAATCAAAACTTCAATCACAAATAAAGCCTTGGTTGCTTTTGGCGAGATTTTCACTTTAATGTTTGCTAACCTAACCGGAGCCATTTATTGCCATGGCCCTAAACCATTTTCTCATTCAAAAGTCAAAAGAGCATATCACGTTGATGTTACTCTGTATAGCTAGACAGGCCAAAGTGGAAAGAGAGGGTGGATGCAGCAATTCCAAAAGAAAAGCGGTATGGCATGATAGCCAGACAAAGAACGGCCATTATTTTCTTAATTTTTTTGTACATTCAGGTGCATGTATTTATTTTATTCATAATTTAGATTTGTTTTCATGCTTTTATACATACTATTATATAGTATGTATATATACTATTTCTTTGGGAGTTTTTTTTTTTTTTTTTTTCTTAAACACAAATTGACCTGCCCCTTGGATGAACACATGTACTGTGTCAATCTATCCAGAAGAGGGAAAAGAAGAAAAAACAAACCAAAATGCACATGTTGGGCATTAAAACTTCTCAAGATGTGTCAAAATACAGCCGACACAACCATGTGTGTCATTTTTTGACTCGTGTTTTTGCAGTGAAGCTCCTTTCTGCAACAACAAATATTAGGATTTGATAGACGGAAGACGTTCGCTGACACAGAATGTAAAAAAACATTCTCATTTGTGAGGCTGACTCCAACAAATACATATTCCTATTCAGCAGGGATCCCATTGGTGCATGTGATGTCCGTATGAAGGCCGCTGCTGGGGATGAAGGAGACAGCCTCAGCTCTCTGCCCTTCCTGTGTGTCCTGACTCAGTAATAAGCAGAGCTCTTCCTAGTCTCAGTGGGTCACTGCACCAAGGTTACAGCTGTAGATACGAGTGCTGCCTAAGAATCAGGTAATACTGTGAAAAGTGCTGTTAGTACATGCACACCAGCCAACATGATCTATGTTTCTCATTGATGTGTGTTATTTTATCTGTTGTCAAATTCTTGATAATGAACACTTCTTACTTTTTATGTCAGGAAGTATTTCCAAAACTGATACATAATTTTCCATTCCAACTGGTGTATTGCTAGGTTATCTGAGTGACATCTGAGCACCGACAGTGCAAAAGGTTTCGCTGTCAGCTTCCGTGGCTTGCTGCTGTCCACAGAACGTGAAAAAAAAAAAAAAAAAAACTTTTGTGCATGCGCTATTCAATCTCGACACAGCCTGACTTTACTGTGTACTGATAAATTGCGCTGCCCTTGGTGCTGAAAACATGAGTAGCAGTTGGATTTGAATTACGTCTCTTAGTACTGTCCTTCTGTTAAAAAAAAAAAAAAAGTCTACTGATTATAGCTTACAAATCAGTAGTACTCAGTTTTACTCAAGAAAAATTGACATTCCAGAGCAAAGAAATACAGCTGCTACAAGTGCAACATGCTCCTGTATTCAAAACCATATATTAACATCCAAATAAAGCCTACTTAATGTTCTTAGTGTATCAAATGTAAAAGTACATATCATGCATAAATGCCTGTTTCAAAACAATGCAAGCCTATGTTTTATTTTTGGATTCTCGTCTAGAATTTGAAGTTAATACATGTTTGGTTTAATATATATTTAATATATAACTAGTTACTCATATGTATCTAGAGCCTCCATTGAGTGGAGAGATAAACCTGATGTCCTCGTAGCAAGGGATATCCTGGTGTCTAAGCCATTCTGGTACAAGAAGGGGAGTTTGGAGAACAGAAAGGCCTGTTCTGCCATTGCAGATGTGCTGAATAGTTTCCATGAACTACATTTCAAAATGCCACAAAGGTCTGAGAGGGAGCGGTGTGCCTCCATGACGATGAGAGGTGTGGCAGAACATCAATGGAACTAGAATTCTAGATCCTAGAATTGAATCAGTTAATTGAAGAGATATCAGAAATGGAGAAGGCAGCAAAAGAAATAAGAGGAAGTAATAACAACAAGAGACTGAAGCAGACCAGGCTGAGGTAGGAGGAGCGAGGAAGAGAGCCATGGATAGGGTTCGTTAGGGTTAGGGGACACAATTGCATTTTTTAGGGCGAGAAGCCAAGCTGACAGAGAAAGAGTCGGAGTTGAAAAAGCAAGAGATGGCTAAGTAAACAAGTAGGGGCAAAGAGCGACAGCAGCAGGTGGTCAGCGTGATGCAGATGATGGAGCAACAGCAGGTCCAAATGCAGGCGACGCAAATGATGCTCCTTCAGCAGCAGCAAGGGCAAGCATTGCTGGCTGTAATCGGTAAATGTGTCAAAGAATGTTAAAGTCAGATATGTTGAGATATGAGATGTATTCATGTTTGATTGCTTTTATTTTAAATGCCTAATGTTACATGTCCAATATGATATGGTTATACTTCTATGATATCATTAAAAAACATTCATTAAGTAATGGAACAAAAGGATAATGATCCTGGTTTTGTTATTCTCTTATTTCCTGTTTTATTTTGTAATTGTGCCCTCATGTGTCGTGTGTTGCTTTCAAGTTCCTCCCTCCTTCCAGTGTTTTTCCCTCACTTGTCCACTTGTCGTGTGTTGCTTTCAAGTTCCTCCCTCCTTCCAGTGTTTTTCCCTCACTTGTCCTTTCTCACATAACTTCACCTGTACCTCATACCCTCATTAGCGTGTGTGTGTGTGTGTGTGTGTGTGTGTGTGTAGTCTGTATGCTCCCTCTTGTCTTTATCAGCTTGTTCTGCTCCCTCCTGTGTTTCAGCCCATGTTTCACCACCAGTGTTTCTAGCGTTTCTCGTTTTTCCCTCATGGATTGGACTAGTCTTTGTTCCTTGTGTTTTCATTGATTTGTACTTTGCTTTTGTTTGCACTTCGGGAGTGCTACTTTTGTTGCTTTTCACTAATTTCTAGTTTTCTTGGATTCTTGTTTTTTTTTTTTTTTGTATCATTCAGCTTTTGTTTAATAAAGCTCACCTTTAGTTCCTGAACCCTGTCTGCCTCCCGAGGTGTAGCCTAGAGCATTAAGTATTTTTTTTGTTTGTTTGTGGATAAAGGTTATAGCTCCGCAGCACCTGGTAGCTGCAATATATACACAAAAGTCAATTCAATAAATCATGAAAAATGGTCCTGAAGTGTGTCTTCAAACCAGCAAAGCACGCCTGTCACATAGATATCAAGTCCTGTGCTGTAAGTGGCAAACCTATAAAAAGTGTGCATTGTTGATTATTAACGTGCAGCGTTCCTGTTGCAGATTTGTTCCTAGCTAGCAAGCGTAACCACAAAACTGATATGGCACAATGTCACTGATGACATCTAGATGAGTGCATCTCCAGCACTCACTGAGGCTGACCAGTGTAGAGAGTCAGCTTGAGGGTCGGGTTTTGGGTGGACCGATACTGTGTGGCAAATATGGGCACAGACACATGTGTGAACATAATAATACATAGTGCTGCAAAGTCAATTATCTCACAGAGCAGCCAAACATCACACACTGATCCAGCCCGCAGCCTGTTTCACACTGCTGTCTGTGTGAATATTTGGGCTTTGATGGATTGTCATGATTCCTGTTTACCTTGGCATACTCATACCTTGGCATTTCTTCTGTTGATGCATTCGATTGATCTGATCGCATTTGCGATTTGTGTCTTCGTGTCTTCCGGTTACCTCCACATGTTGTATCCAAGAGTCATGTCACCACAAACCTCTGAAAGCTCTTTGACATGGTTATCTTCACACGGCCACATATGCCTTGAGGTGCTAAACATACATTTCTTGACTCTTTTTATTAAACTGAATCTATACACCTTGATTTTCCTTCAGCTAAAGATTGCCAATTAAAATCATTTGGGCTGTGTTTCAAGACTATCCTGGAGGCCAAAATGCATTACTAACACAATACTTTCGTTTATCACACTGAAGTGCAGACGAAAGCAATGATTATACCGTTAATTGCATTGCTCCCCAGGACAGGAACAAACAAACAGTTTGTGTAAGGACTTGGAATTGGATACATGTTGGGACCCAAGACTAAAACATGTGGAGCACACTGTTGTAAGGAGAATTGAGTGGTCAGATTTATTCACAAAAATCGCATCCACACTTCTGAAAATGTGCCACTGTTAATCAAAGTCAGTTGGGGGACAGCTGATCTTCATTGCATTCTGGGGAACTGGAGCTAGTTGCATTCAGATAGATCTAGAAGTTGACTTAAATATACCTTTAAAGGGATATTCCGGTGTAAGTTTAATCCATGGTCTAACACACCGTGAAACTGTGTTAGACTCCCTCTCGAGAGATCAAGTTAGCAGACCGCTAATTTGCGGAGTTTTATCAACCTCAGAAACGACCGCACGACAACAGTACACTGCAGTAAACAGATCCAAATATAAACCGTCACCAAAAAGCCACAAATAATGCTCAGAACACCACCAAACTTCAGCAACAGTACAAATAGGGTCTCAGCACATAGTCCGAGGCATCTAACCTCCGCTAGCTTAGCTGGATTTCTACTGAAAAGCTGACTAAATTTACCGCTCTTCTGCAGCAGCTTCCTGTTGATGGGAAGTCCCGACGAGTGCAGTAGAGTTCCGCGGCTCATGGATGAAAATGTATGATTATGACTCCATGGAAAAGCAATGGAAGTTCATATGTGTCTTACCTGCCAGTTTATAACAGTTATTATTGACAGCAGACAGGGAAAAGAACGGAATTGAGCATTTCTAATCACACTCTGTAATCGCCTCGTCGGGACTTCCCAGACCCGGAAGCTGATGGAGGAGAGTTGAAATCTATTTTGTAGCTTCCCAATAGAAATCCAGCTAAGCTAGCGGAGGTTAAATGCCCCAGACTATGTGCTGAGACCCTATTTGTACTGTTGCTGAAGTTTGGTGCTGTTCTGAGCATTATTTGTGGCAGTTTATATTTGGATCCATTTACTGCAGTGTATTGTTGTCGTGCGGCCGTTTCTGAGGTTAATAAAACTCCGTAAATTAGCGGTCTGCTAACTTGATCTCTCGAGAGGGAGTCTAACACAGTTTCATGGTGATTTAGACCATGGATTAAATTTACACTGGAATATCCCTTTAAGTCAACTTGTTACAGATGCATAATGTTACAAAGCTTCCTGACAAGTGAATAAGGTAGGACTTAGGCTATATTAGCCTAAGTCCTACCTTATTCACTTATTCCTCATTCATATATCACCCGTTGGGGACATGTCAGAAGAGAAGAAAATGGCAGATAAAACAGCAAGAACGTGCGCTACTTAGTTTTTATCAACTACAGGGGAAGTGACACCATGTCTGGGAGATAACTGAGAAAGAAAACTGCATGAATCCAGTGGTCGCTAGAAACATTAAAGATGATTACCTTTGACCAATGAGAGAGCGCTGAGCTCATTGTTTACAGATGAGACAACAATTTCATGTAGATCTTAGATCTGGTGATCTTAAAATATGGTTAAGGGCTATCCAGTTTGATACTGGATGAGGGTTGATTGAATTAAAGTAGACTGCAGGAAAACATTCCATTCTTTTTTTTTAAATATATATAACAAAGAATATAAATATCTTTTAAAATATCAGCTTATGTGGATGGCCTCATTATGGTGCTTGGTCTGGTCTTCAACACAAAGAGGAAGCCCCATGATCCATCCTTGAAGTGCTGTGTAGCATGTGCAGCCTCCTCAAACGACATGTTCAATCTAAGCTTAGCAGCTACAGTTAAGATTGGTAAGGGTGCCATTAACATTTCTGCAGCTCAGTTTTGGATCCTTACGATTCCAGAGACTTAAGATAGACGAACTGTATGGAGCCATTTTATGTTTCTATGTTTTTATCTTTTTTTTCCGTTATTTGACATTTTTTTTAAAACAACTCCCCAGCTACTTCAGTTGTATAGGACAATGCTGCAATGCTGACTACAGAAATGTTTTCAGGATGGGGGTTAGGCACGCTCGCACACACACATACATGCACCAAGAGATAGGCAAGACACAGACACTGGCAGAGGCAGATGGTTGTTTCATAATACTGTCTCTAAATATGGGAGATATAAAGCTGTCATCTTCCAACATCAGTGCCATTTCATCACTAATGTTATCACATGTGATTTGGACATTGAGTCACAGCAGTTTGTGCTGCACCATGCGCTGTTAAACCTTAGTTTTAACAACTAGTTGAAGACAGAGTAGACTAGACATTGTCTGAGAAAGATATGGAGCTAACATAATAAGCCCATATACAACAAATCTGTAGCCCATCAAATCTCCATTAGGTATGGCTATTACTGGACCAAAAAGGGTAGGGTAATTGTCTCACATCATATCGCTCATTAGCTTATCAACTGTCCATTAAAGGTGCCATTAGTGGAATCCCTTTTAGCTGAAAGTGTTGCAGCAGAGAATAAAGCACTGATCATTGTAACAGGGGAGGGACATTATGGTATGAAGACACTGATGCATCTCACTGCAATGTCCAGTACGATGAAGATACAAGATTTTGAACTCCAGGTTTTCTGGTCTAAAACCAAACAGTGATTTGGTGTTCTGAAAGGAGCCAATCCAAAGATGTCCCATAAATTAAATGGACTGATGGACCAGTTAATGTCCAAGGATTATGATTCCAGAGCCCTTAAGAACTCTCTTCGACTAACTTTAAAGGCCCATATGTAGAACTTATGTGGAAATATGTTCTTTTTAGTGAAACTGGTGGTTGTTAAGTGAACTGAACGAACAGCGGCAGAGGTGCAGCTGGAGTGTGCGGCAGGGGATGAGCAACAGCTGGATCTGTTAGTGAAGAGCACATATTTCAGTGGCTCAGCCGCCAGGACAGCTAATGATCAAATCCCCTCATAATGAATATGTAATTCATAAGGATAAAACAAGCATTTTGCAACAATTTTCGTCTATCATGGTTAAAGGTCCTATTTGTAAGAAAAGTTTATTTAAAGTCTCATTCCTAACTCATCAAACACTGACGCTTCGCGATTGTAGGCTGGGTCAGCCACCATCTTGATGCTTCAGTATTTGACGAGTTGGGGAAGAAACATTAAATCAACTTTTCTTACAAATTGGATAAACGTTTATGAATCTGACTGGAAACTCTTATAAGCCTCAGCAACATTCAAAAATGTGAAAAATAGAACTTATAATGTTCACTTATCTGACCAAAGAAAAGCCATGTATTTTTCTAACTCATTTATTTTTATATATATATATATATATATATATATATATATATATATATATATGTATGTATGTATGTATATATATGTGTATATATATATATATATATATATATGTGTGTATATATATATGTGTGTGTGTGTGTGTACATATATGAAAGTCTATATTTTGTGTCTGTCACTGTACCGCTGAAAATCCCATGTCAAAAGCCTGCAAGCAATTACACATGATTAAAAACAGCTTTATCATTCTTTTTAGCTAATGTGTAGAAGTACTGACACATTCAAAGTACATTAATCAAATGCCAATTGTGACTATATTAAAAAAATTGGGTGAATATGTTATCTGAAAGATTAATAGATGTTAATAACTTGTCCGTTCTCTACGGCTGGGTCATTAATATAATTTTATCAAATCAGTCAAGCCATCACACTGTTTCAATTCTCTGAAATTCATCACTTTTAACCCTCTTGTCTGAGATCAAGTGCTTTGGTCCTCATTAACGTAGATAGTTTTGTTTTTGGCAACGGTCAGGTGGATAAGGTAAATGAGTTTTACCAGTAGAATTGTCCATTAGTATATGTATTTTACTAAAGTTATCACAATCCACAATCATCCCTTCATATATCAAATAAGTATTAAGGGGTTGTGTAGCTTTTTTCCAAAGGTCAATAAAAGTATCCTAAGTGAGACAAATTTAGTGCCTGACCCTAACCCTGACCTTAACATCTGGTTGTCTTTGAGAGGTTACTCTGGGCAATCTACTGGCAAATACTGGATTTTGTGACATGTTCTGTATTAATGCATTGAGCCTACAACTCTTTTCCACTCACAATTTTGGCCTCACCAAGTCAAACAATGCCATGCCAATTAGCATTTCCATTACTTACCAGTTTTACTGCGCCAAGTTGAGTCGATGCACGGGATGGACCATCTCCAGAGTAGGTCCAAACTGCGTCCGGCCTGCCTCCAAGCGCCTCTCAACTCACGGGACTCGTCTGTGAGGAAACTTGAGAGAAAGATAGTTTTAGTTTAGTTTTTTCTCCACTGCCTGTAATTCATCATCAGACATCTGCTGTATTCAACTGCTCATCATGTTCCCTTTCAGCTCTCTGAGGAGTCATGCGCAGTGCTTGCCGATAGTGCTGCTTCACGATCAAAGCTTTTAAATAACTAAAAAAGACTTATTGTCCTAGGGGTAGATCAACCTCACACATCTCGACACATTTGTACCAACTACATCACCCACTACCACTTTTGGAACTACTTCTGCATCTGCATCTTTACACACCATTCACATTCTCCTGAATGCCGGTGCTTATGCTTTTTCAGGTCATGTGAGTCATGTCAAGTGGTTGCTGGACATTGGAAAGCACTCGTAGAATTTCGTCTGCCATATGCAGCCTCTTCTCGCCCCAAACACATAAAAAATGGCAGCCTCGCCAGTGGCCTATGAATTTGATGTTCCTGTGAGTTCACATACATTAATGGAGGAAGTTAACTTACTTGACGTATATAGGTTTACATGACGTGAGTAACGTCACTTATGCATCTTTTTTTATGCGGGTTACGATACAGAATGTAGTCATTTTTACCCAGAGTAGTGTCTTTTCCTAAACGTAAAGGGGCACTATGTAGTTTTGTACTAAGCTGCAGCAGTTTGACAGTGTTAATAACAGCCCAGTAAGAGTAAAAAAGCAGGAAGCATTAAAGTTGCCTCTAAAAACAGCAAAAAGGTCAACAAGACCTGCACGTGAAACATGAATTGAAAACAAAGCCTGCTGTTATCACACCGTGCTCATCAAATTCCAGTCTGATGTTACTTAAGAGATTTGGGGAAATGAAAGGTGCCTTAATCTCCGTTTTAGCACTTGGTGCACAGTCTGCACCTTACAGGTGACGAAGAGGAGATGATTCAGGAGATGTGACACATTCAGTCAGCTGCATGACTAAATCCTCATGTCTGGTGAAAAACATCCAAACCATTTTTTAGCACAAAAAATCTCTCCCAGAAACGTATGAAAGAAACCTGAAACACTGTAATTGAGCACATTTAGCACCAGAAAGAAAAAAGATCTGTTCCTCACACTGTCATGAGGGAACCGTTCAATGTGTTCAACAGACATGCGTGGATTCTTGTTCTGAGGTGCAGGCAGGCCATCAGGGAAGACTCCCGAACAGCTGACCCATTCCAGGTTGAACTGGCTGCTGCTCATAAAGCTTCTATTTTTTTATTTCTGATGTCAGTATTTCCTATTTGGATGGTCCTCAGGTGGGTGTCTCGCAAGCCATCCTGGCCCAGCACAGACAGCACCACAGAGCAGAACACAACTTGTCAGGCTGGGCCAGATACTTTCAATAATGAGGGGTGATACGAGCCACCCCCCTCCGTTTGGACTGATCCTAACTTTTTTTAAATCTGATGACCCCATGAATCTCATGAAGTGTTTGTAGGTGTACGGAGAAACTTAAACTAGAGAAAATGGAGAAAATAGACAAACGTCAGAAAAAGAAATGGGTGTTGCTGAAAAACTGAAAATTAAAAAGTGTGTTGGCACAAGATGCAGCTTAGTGTGCACAACTGGCCAACCTTTTCCGTGATGGAGGGGCCAGGGTTGCTGTGGCCACGAGATAGGCCATTGATGGTGAGGCTGGACCCAGCAGCAGGGACAGGACAAGCGTGCATTAAGAGAAAGCATGTTAAAGAGGACTAGCTATTAGGCCTAGTTAATGCTAGTTAGGGCCTGAGCAGGACAAAGTCCTGCGAGAACCTATTGTATCTGTAGGAATTATTCAGATTTTTCTGCACTTTAACTGTAGTTTTGGAGGCTTGAACATACCACAAAACTCACCAAATTTGGAATATATGTCGCATCTGGCGAAAAATTTTATAATGTAATGTCATTGGGCATGGTCGTGACCTGCGGGCTCTGTAGCACCCGCTATTGTAAAGTCCCGCCTCCTACATGCACATTTAGGAATGAAAGTCGGTGTGCACATTTATCATGAGCAGACGCACAAAAAACCCTCTTGGATTGAAACCGTCACTCCAACAGGAAGTCAGCCATTTTGATGTGAAACGCCATTTTTGTCAAATTCATGCCTACTTTGAAAATTATCTCCTTCTAGAGCTTTAACACCACAGTCATCAAATTCACTGAGTATCATCCTCATGCCTTGAAGATCAAAAGTTGTTCAAAGCTTTCATCTCTTGCGTACCTGGTGGGCGTGATGGTGGAAACCAATTTTTACCTTCATCGTGAAGCATCAAGGCTTTATAACTTCAACATACAATTTCCTATCTCGGCCAAATTGTCATGAATGTAGATGGTGTCGTCCTGAATACGTCTACACATCAATACAAAGTCGACCATTTTTAATGTGGCCGCCACAAATTATCTCCTCGTAGAGATTTAACACCACAGTCTTCACATTCACTCAATATCATCCTCATGCCTTGGAGATCAAAAGTTGTTGAAAGCTTTTGGCTACGTCATACCTGGTGGGCGTGACGGTGGAAACCATTTTCTCATTCACTGTGAACCATCAAGTCCTTATAACTTCAACACACATCTCCCATCTCCACCAAATTTCTCAGGAATGTAGAGGGTGTCGCCCTGAATATATATGTGCATCAAATCTGTGTAATATCCAAATCCTATACATGCATTTACATGAACGAAATTTGGTATGCATCTGTATCATGACAAGATGCACAAAAATCAATGAATAGAGTAAATTCATGTATAAAATTCAAGTAGATCTGAATGATACAATTTAGTAAATGGCACATACAATTGAGTGCATTTAATTAAAATCCTAAGTCAATCCAATCATATCTATTAGTCTAAATCACTCAAAATAATGAGTATATATAATTGATATTTTTTTCTGGATGTACTCAAAAAAGGACTACTATATAAAAATTCAAATTTGTTACATTTACTAAATCTTTTAAACCACATTTACCCATTTCTTCAGGACTAGTTTACTGAAAACATTTAATGAAAACAAATGACAAACATGAAGAATGCCCACACTGACATTTTGATGAATCCTTTATTCAAATTTTAATACGTGGCATTACCTCTTAATTTTGAACTGGGAATAGGCAAATTGTAAATGTGCCTATTGTATGTCCCATACAGTGCTATAAGCAGTCTCTCAAATATGCACTAAGAACAATGGTGAATATCAGAAAAGAGTCAACAAGGCTGTTTGAACTTTTAGGCATATCATAATAATTCTTTCTAAAGAACGTGAAAATGTACTTAACTGGCTGAAAACCATTAAGAACAGTGCCAGAGTCCCACATTACAAGGGCATTTTGCCGAACAGCAGTCAGCATCTACAAACCCCAATTCCAATGGAGTTGGGTTGTTGTGTAAAACGTAAATAAAAACAGAATACAATGATTTGCAAATCCTTTTCAACTTAAATTCAATTGAATACACTACAACGACAAGATATTTAATGTTCAAACTGATTAACTTCTTTGTTTTTTGCAAATATTCACTCTTTTTAAATTTGATGTCTGCAACACATTCCAAAATAGCTGGGACAGCGGCAACAAAAGACTGGGAAAGTTAAGGAATGCTTAAAAAACACCTGTTTGGAACATTCCACAGGTGAACAGGTTAATTGGATACAGCTGAGTGCCATGATTGGGTATAAAAGGAGCATCCCCGAAAGGCGCAGCTGTTCACAAGCAAGGATTGGGTGATTGGGTTCACCACTTTGTGAACAACTGTGGGAGCAAATAGTCTTACAGTTTAAGAACAACATTTCTCAACGTACATTTGCAAGACATTTAGGGATTTCATCATCTACAGTCCATAATATCATCAAAAGATTCAGAGAATCTGGAGAAATCTCTGCATGTAAGCGGCAAGGCCAAAAACCAACATTGAATGCCTGTGACCTTCGATACCTCAGGCGGCACTGCGTTAAAAACCGGCATCATGGGGCGCGCAGGTGGTTGAGTGGTTAGAGCGCATGCCACATATGCAGCTGACCCCGGTTCGATTCTGGCTGGAGGTCCTTTGCTGCATGTCACATCCCCTCTCTTTCCCATATTTCCTATCTGTCTACTGCTTAATAAAGGTGTCTATGCCGGAAAAAAAAAGACGACATCATTCTGTCAAGGATATTACCGCACGGGCTCAGGAACACTTTGGAACCACTGTCAGTTAACACAGTTTGTTGCTACAAGTGCAAGTTAAAAGTTTACCATGAAAAGCGAAAGCCCTATATCAACAACATCCAGAAATTTCAAATTTCAAATAGTTTTTGGAAATCATGGACGTTGTGTCCTCTGGGCCAAAGAGGAAAAGGACCATCCTGATTGTTATCAGCGCAAAGTTCAAAAGCCAGCATCTGTGATGGTATGGGGGTGTGTTAGTGCTCATGGCATTGGTAACTTGCACATCTGTGCAGGCACCATAATTGCTGAAAGGTACATGCAGGTTTTGGAGCAAGATATGCTGCCATCCAAGCAACGTCTTTTTCAGAGACGTCCCTGCTTATTTATGCAAGATAATGATAATGCAGAGCCACATTCTGCACGTGTTACAACAGTGTGGCTTCATAGTAAAAGAGTGCAGGTACTAGACTGGCCTGCCTGCAGTCCAGACCTGTCTCCCATTGAAAATGTGTGGTGCATTATGAAGCACAAAATACGGCCCCGGATTGTTGAGCAATTCAGCCAATTCAGCTTGTACATTGACAGGTGCATCAGCAGCATCCTGCAGACATTGTAAAGATTACAGGTTAGTTTCAGCTTGCATGTTACAAGACAGGAATACAGACACAAAAAGTATCCCTCACTGCCCACTTGCTGTAGTTATCTATAGTTTATGATCTTGTTCGAGTGAATAAAATAAACATGACTATAAGAGCTGGGTATTAAGCTTAGTCAAAATATAGCCTAAACATTTTTGAAAAAGATTTTGAAAAGGAATAAACAGTATCTTAACCTCACTGTTCATAAACTTGCAGGGTTTTTCCCGAAAGCTAAAGGAAGACAGCAAAAGGGCATACACCAACGAAACAATTATAAGAATTGGGAATAAAAAAGCAATTTAAATTCTCTTTGTGTTTGTTCAATTTGTTTAATTTATCAAACAAATGGACAAGCAGAACTTAAAGCTCTATGTGCAAACTCCCTCTTGTGCACAGCCCTGCATGGTAAAGCCAGTAGAGGACAATATGTCTGTGAAAGTTCTCAGTCATACAGGTCATCCTTATACAAAGGTTTGAAGCGAGGCAACCGGTCTTATTACAGTTTCTTGAGGACGTTTCACTGCTCCTCCAAGCAGCTTCATCAGTTCAACAATTGATGAAGTCAAGTTGCCTCGATTCAAATTGTTTGACCTGTAGAGGGCAGCAAACACCACACAATGATTAAATAACATGAAATAAATGATTGACCTTTTCTGAAGGCCTAGAAGTCCAAAAATGTTCCCCTCTGATTAAAACTTAAACAACACTATTATATAAACCTTGAAGTCTCTCATCAAGGCACTTGCGTCTTCCCTCGAATGCTCAATGAGGCATTGGATGACAACCTCTCGTTTGCTGGACACAGATTCCACTCTGTAGAGAAGAGACACTTTCAACTAAATTTATGTATAAGTCCACACATTCAAGCTTTCTGCTTTACTGTACCAACATTTATGTAAAACAAAACTTTAAAAATAGATTGGAATATTTTACTACCTGAGGTAGAATATTCATTCTTGCCCGATGTTGCTCTCCTGCAGCACACTTCTTAGTTTGGAACAGGGACAGAAGTTTGGGAGAATAAAGGTCCAACATGAATTTTGGCTCCAGACTTAGTGTGGTGATTCTTTGAAACTCTGCACTGACCTGAAACAGAGAAAGAAAAAAATTGTGACTCATCTATTGTAGATAGATCAATGTAGGAATGTGACACATAAAATATCTGTTGACAACACTGCTAGATAAATTCTAACTCTGTCCTTGATGTTCTGGATGCTCATCTGTTGGCTTATGATGTCATGTCTTCTATGTGCAAAAGTTCTGCAAATTAAGTCCTTCTTTGATTGCCGAGCTGTCTCTCTTCTTAGAATCTTCGATTAATTGGCATCGGTCCAGCTCTTGTTGTTCCTTGCCTACTCCTGCAGGATTGTGGGGAAGAAACGCCACTTCTCCTTTCATTGCTTTTTTGATGTAGTCCCACATATGTTGGTCTTGAAATCACAACCATCAAAAGCACACTCGATGGTTTCATGCCTTTTCAAGTGTGAATTAATATGCTGAAAATAGTCTTTTGTACTAGGTTAAAATGAGTCACACAATTTGCTCAAAGTTGCTCAACTTCACACTTTTCAGTTTCCTGTGAATTGTGGGATCTATACAAGTGTGTGCTCAGGCCACCCCAGGTCTTAAAGGAGCAAGGACAGTCTAAATGAAGACAAGGTACTGAATATTCATGACCAAAAGTACCGTGCTTCACTTGATAATGCTTCGGAAGTGCCCCTTTTGTTGAAGCCACGAAAGTGTAGGTCTTACATCGCCACCCATAAGCTGCCACCTATAAAAAAGGATGACAAAGTGTTATAAAAGGTCTATAAAAAAAATAAATACATAAATAAAATTAAAATACAATTGTTGCAATATTTTTAAATATAATCCTTAGAAGTTTGAACCTTACACTTCTGTTATTGGGGTTGTGATTACATTCAAAACCTATCATGCTACTGAATCTGGTCCACACATGATCCAGCCTTGCCCTTTCACAAATTAATACACAAGGAGAGACTGTGCCAAATGCAGTCTCATTACTTTGTTTCAGGCGAAGTCTTAAAAGTCAACTTGACAAGAGTGAATGTGAGCCGCGTAAGCGCATTCATCACAGCCTTGTGCCCTGTACCATGTGCGCAAGTATTTTCAAACAAGTTTAATGCCACACAATCGCCAGTACCAGCACCAAGCTTCCCTGTGACCGACAGAAACACCAAATGTTTGCTGAGACAGAGAGGGCAAAATTAAACGAACAATGGCTGCGCAAACAGGCGCAAAGTCAGTGTTAAAACAAGTATTTCTCTGTCTAAGCCAAAGTATAGATTATATTAACTGTGCCTCAGCTGCGCGGTTTGGTTGGACAAATTCAGGATGAACAATGGGAGCCATTGCAGACCAGCTAGCTAGCTAACACAACGCAGCATGGCACAGTATAAAAAGATGTATAGCCTGAAGTAGTTTTAGCTGGAAGACACGGTCATTATTTCATTAACTTTTACAAGATGGTTACTCACCATTGATAGAAGTTTCCCGACAGTTGTCAGAGGAGAGGAGGAGAGGAGGTTTCTTGCTGCCTTCAGTCCACATGAGCAGGTCAGAACTTGGAAGAACACGCCCTTTGCGTGCATAGTTGACTTCCACGTGATGACGTTTCCACACTCAATTAAGTTGTTTTTGGTGACAGAGATTATTGATGGGGAAGGTGTGATAAATGTAATTCTTGGAACAGATCATTAAAAGTACTCCCTTCTTGAACATTTTGATTGATACTTAACAAAAATATTAAGATATTTTAAAATACAATTAGTTAGTCCACTACTTATTTACATTTGTGAAACAAACTTGAATAATAAAAGTACATTTGGACAAAATTCACAGTTGAATTTTTAGTCATTTGTTTTGGTATGTCCAGATCAAACAATCACTTAAGTCATATTCAGAGATTTTATCAAGGTATTACACTTATTTGTTATTGTGATATTTACTAAGGCACTGATTCATTTTTTAGAGTGCAGAAGCACTCCCACACAGAGGAAGTTGTGTATTTTGCTGTAGTGGTCCCGCCTCCTGAGCTTCTGGGTAAAAGGTCAGTATGTTTATCACCAACCTATCCTTCACTTTCTCCACTTCTGCAGAGTCACCACAGCATGTAAGTTCAGGTCATTAACGTGTTGTAACTAATATTGTATTGACTATATAATACTGACTATACTAACAGGAAGCCTTTTGAAATTGGCTTCCTGTTAGTTTTGCCTTTTAGACAAGACATGTTTTAAAATCCAAAGGCGCAGTTACAAACTGAAACTAGTTTGTTCAGTGATTTTGCTGATTCAGCCATGCCACAACACTGTGGCATGGCTGAATGTTTTTTCACAGAAATAACTTGTTCACTTGATCTATATACACATTACGCACATTCAAAATCTTACAGTTTTGTGTTTTCCATTCTGTATGTATAATCTTGATGACTTTTTGACTGCTTAAACAGATTTTTTCATCACTGTTGTTTTGTTTAGGTTATAAACCATATGTATGCATTGAAAACTAAAAAAATGTGATTAAATTATGTGAAACACCTTTTCTGAAAAAGAGTGATAAAATAACCATTGTGTCTTCCTCATTCTTAAGTTGTAAACCAGCAGAGATGGCAAAGCTGATGGAAGATGAGGTATTTAAGGCCTTCACCACCTATGCTGCTATTGCAATTTTGAAGATGATGCTGATGGCCCCCATGACTGCATACTACCGCTTCACCAGAGGAGTGGGTATCAATTTTAGTGCCATATACTTCTGTTAAAACATGATATTTTAAGTCTATTTTATTTTACTTTGAGAGAATTTTATATATATAAGGTCCAAAGATATGTTTAGCCTTAGCTCCTAAACAACTCCAATGCCTGTTGGCGGTGTTTATTGTTGCAAACACTCAATTGTACTCAATTCCTAACTGCCCTCAAACGGTATAATGACTTCCTTTGGAGTCCTACAGTCAGAATAAGTCATATAGGCACAACATGGCTTAAAAAAAGAAACTGATTAGAAAAAAAATTAACAATTGGAAACAACCAGTAAAGGAAGCACTTAAAACTAGATTTATTTTTTATGTCCATGCACAGAACAATTTTTGCATATTCATGTATATGCATTTCCAAATTATACAATTTAGGGAATTGTTTTTACCCTGACTTTTTTATGCAGCAGTAGGTATAGGGGTAAAAACTCTAGTGTTTCCGTCAGTACCGACACTATTTCTCTCATTCAGGCTTTTGCAAATGAGGAAGATGTGGCCAGGATGCCTGCAGAGGAGAGGAAGAAAAAGCTGAGAACTCATCCAGAGGTAGAGCGAGTTCGAAGGTGAGATGATCTAGTCTAAATTGGAGTTACCACAATCATCTTCAATTTAAGCTATAATTGATGCAGTGCTATTTCATCAGAAAATAGCAGTTGATTTTAGAAATATTTTTTTCTTTACCATTAGCTTTTCCCAGGATTAGTCAAACAGTACGAGAGATACATTTAAATTTACATTACACATTACATTTAAATACAGGTTTTGAAGTTAAGGGGTACTTAAATATCTTCAAAAAATCATCAATATTCAACAATTACTTAATTATTTAACCATTTTCATAAAAAAATAAAAAATAAATCCACCCTCCAAAATTAGCCCTTCAGCATACTCGTATTAGGGTCTCAAACTGGCACCGCATAGTCTATATCAGCACGGGTATACAGATGTGATTCTCTGTAACTAATGGTACAAATTACAATAACAGTGCCTCTCACCCTGTCGGTTTCGGATTGATGGATGGAAGGATTATAGCATAATGGTTGCCCTGTGTAAGGATTATAAACTCTCATCTTAAAGACTTTTATTGCACAATACAGCATGTTGTAAACTATCTTCTGTATTGTCCTTCTAGATAGACCTGTCTTAAAAAATTGTGTGTTTTTGTTCTTGAGGTGTCACCAGAATGACCTAGAGAGCATTATTCCCTTTGTTTTGGTTGGCCTCTTCTACACCCTGACTGGACCTGAGATTTCAGCTGCTCTGCTCCACTTCCGCCTCTTTACTGGCTCTCGGATCTTCCACACCATTGCCTACATAGGCCCTCTACCTCAGCCCAGCAGGGCTCTGTCCTGGATGATAGGCATGCTGGCCATATTCTCCATGGCTTATAGGGTGCTCAGCATAGTTATTGTCCTGTAGAGACAGTAGAACCTGAATTCTTCTACACCCACATTCCGTTATGGTTTCTGAATCCTTTTTTTTCCTTTACTTTTGCTCTAACTTGAGCCTGATTGTCAAATGTTCTTTGCATTTTTTCTTTTGCATTCCCTTTGACCTGCTAGAACTATTATCATTGATTGTAAATGTATTTCTAATAAACTCTTCCATAAAATTGTGTCTAGGTAGTTACTTCTGAAGGTAATGAAGCAGGTATTAAACATAAATGCAACTATCAACCACAGATCCTTTTGTTAAGTAAAGTTCAGGTGTTTAATCTGGCAATCTAAAAGAAGTTATTCATATAAAATGTTTTAAGAATAAAACCACTAGGTTACTCAAAACATAACAGCATGTCCAATTTGATGTTCAGACATGAAATGATATGATACAACTTTATGAACGGTTTACACTGAAATTAATTTGGCAACCTTAGGAAGTTAACACACAAATTACACATGCTGAAACACATATGGCACACATTCATAAACCACATCAAACAGTCATGACCATGGACCTTATCAAATAATATACTCAGATCCAGATCCCATTTACCAGCACACAATAGTGATATGATAAACTGATGTCGTTAAGAATTCTTCGGCTTGTTGTGTTTAAAATGAGGGACTCTAAATTGTTGTTTGGAGGGTTATGAAGAGATAGTTTTAGCAAGTCTGAGTATACCCTTGTTCTGAGTTGCTAGAACAGTGTGTGCCACACGTTGACCAATAATCTTTGCACAAATTTTTAGTTGATTATCTCAGTTATTTGTCAGCTTCACACTATAATGTTTAATTCTAAATTGTATTAATACAGTGACGCATTATGTACTACTGTCCCCCTGGGCACAGATGCATAAGGACCCCCCTACCTTATTTGTACGAAAGTGGGTGAAAATGGGGGAAGGGGGGTCTCGGGGTCCTCACCCAGAAAATTCAGAACTTGGTAGATGTGATTTCCTGTATTCTGGTGCATTTTTGGGATGGCTAGCTGGAGAGGGCCAATGTCTAAATTTGTTCAGATTCGTTGCCTTTTCCTTTTTTGATCTATTGAGGTAGTCACTTCATGCAACGACTTGGGCTTCAGGGCCACTTGACCTCTTTGGCCCGGTAGGCTCACTTTGTAATCCATCCTTGCTCACATGCCACAAATATTTTAGGGCTCCTGGCCCCTCTAGACCTCTGGCCTACTGGGCTTGGCAGACCCCTGCTTTAACCCTCTGGACTCTATGCTGGCCATTTGTGTCCACCTCACTTCCTTTTTGTTGATCATTTTAGCTGTGTTAATGCATATGGAATGATATTTCCCAAGGGTCTGGATTTTTGGCTGATCTTTCAATTTTCAAAACCTGCTCTTTAAATATGTCAATATTATACTGTGTATCTACAATTGTACCTTATGGCTCTATCGTGGACACTTTTGGCCAATTGAAACCCATGAAAACCACATTTTTTAATTCCTTGTGATTTACAGTATAAAATCATATAATTTAGGTAAAATGGCTTTCATTCTAACACTTGAAAATTTTAGTTTTTAATGTTTTTTACCAGATTGTGTCATTTGTCCATTTTTGGGCAAGGGAGCAATTTCAGTTAATATTCTTAGTTTCCACTAGGGGCGTATGATGGCCTCCTGCACTCCAATGGAGCAAATGAATGACACAATTTTGACATAGGTGTGATCCTAAGGATGTCAGGTAATGATGTGTGTTTGTGCATGGAAAAAAAAAAATAGTATTAGTAAGATAAAGTGACATAAATTACAGTGTATCATACCATACAAGTTTCGGTGAATTTCTCTTGGTACAGGTTATTGAGCTTTGAGTTTCCAAGGCAAACCTGGCTGTGATGCACAGGTTGAAAACACCTGTAACTTTGATCTTTTCATAAAAAAATGCCACACACAACTACACAATAGCCTTTACATACCCAAATAGCTGCTCTCCAAAAAAAAGGATCACAGGTCATCTTGACCTCTGGCTTCTGGGGAAACAAAAACAAAGTCTGACACTGTTTATAAATCTGTCCTGGAGTTTTTGCAGGTGCAGTCAGTACTAATGCTATAAGTGAGCCTATCAGCTCCCAGATCCTTCTTTATCTGGCAAGATGGCAAGAAGGTCATATGCTCTGACTGAAGCACTTGAGTATGTGATGGGCTCAGAGAGTAAAGATGGGGAGAAATCCTCTGCGGTTGAGGAGGAGACATCTTCTACCCAAGATGAGGAGACATCCTCTCCTGAAGATGATGGGACACCTTCCTCAGAGGATGACAGCAACGCCACTGATAATGACTTCCAGCCAGTGCCTGGTTCCTCTTCCTCAGGGGAAGAGGACGGTACAGACACAGCGATGGAGGCCGATCAGCTGATGGCAGAGACAGAGGGGCTGGCGGGTGAGTGGATGTCTCGTCATGGGAAAATTATGTACTTTCCCACTGCTGAAGAGACCCTGCACCACAATCCAGTATCCACTGGTTTCAACCCAGGGCCCACCCTGTATGCAGTTGCCCATATCAGCAACCTGAGGTCTGCCTTTGACCATTTTATTACAGAGGAGATCATTCAACTGCTGTGCACCAACACAAACCTGCATGGAAGGCGAAGGTGTGAGGATTGGAAGAATGTGGATGAAGTGGAGATGAGAGTCTACATTGGGATTCTGATTCTGGCTGGCGTCTACCGCTCAAGACATGAAGCAACACGTGGCATGTGGGATGCCAAGACAGGACGGGCCACGTTTTGTGCCACGATGCCCCTCTACGGCTTCACTCAGATCAGCGCTAACATCTGCTTTGATGACAGGCTCTCCCACCCAGGACGCTTCAGGAATGATAAACTTGCTGCATTTCGCATCCTGTGGGAAAAGTGGGTTGCTTGCCTCCCCCTCTTACTTAATCCAGGGGTTGATGTGTGTGTGTTGACGAGCAGCTTGTTGCATTCATAGGTCATTGTGGACTTCGACCAGTTGCGTGCACAGACCTTTTGAAAGGCAGGGGCGAAAGGCAAAAAAAGGGCACATACAGCACGTTCTTGCAACTGAAGAGGGCACATTAGCAGGCATTTTGGCTCCGAAGAGGGCACTTTAGTGCCTGATATTTGTCACCCAAAAGGGCAGTTTATCATGTTTTAACCAGCCAAGGGGGCAGTTTGTTGTGTTTTGCCAACCAAGAGGGCACTTTAATGCACTTTTTGGCTCCCAAGAGGGCGCCTCAGCGCGCGTTTTGGCTCCCAAGATGGTGCTTCAGCGCACGTTTTGGCTCCCAAGAGGGCACTTTAGCACGCATTTTGGCACCCAAGAGGGCACTTTAGTGTGCATTTTTCAACAATTGGGCCACTGCCCGACCCCCCATGCACACCACTGACATCTACAATATATTCCCAACAAGCCTGCAAAGTATGGCATTAAAATCTGGTTCACCTGTGATGTGGCAACCTCCTATGCCTGGAGCATGGAGATTTACATGGGAAAACGACCCAGTTAAAATTCTGGAATTGATTAAAATTTGGGATTTCGTGATCAGGACTGATGTCAAATTAAAAAAAAGAAGCAAATATTTTCAGTATATAGTGTTTGTATATAGCATTTTGTAAGCAAACAGGAGGTGGACACATTTGGCAATGCATAAGCTAAGAGGGAGTTTTTATGTTTTTTCTGCCACTTGTAGGAACCAGCCATCGTCCTCTGTTTCTCTCACCACAGGAGGTGTGAGTGGCATGTCAGTGTCCATCTCACCTCTCACCTACTCCCTGCCATATTGTGGTGTCCTGGATACTGTACTTCCTTTGCCCCCCTTTTCTTTGACACTATACTGTTGACAAAAACAGCATGTGATCCAGCTATATGCATTTTTCGCCTGCGAGAAAGGACAGTCTGCTGAGTTCTCATGTGGAATCACCAGATAACCTCCTGATTCTGTTCCTTCCCCCGCCTAGAGAGAGTCCTGACCCTTTTATTGCCCTCTCTCTCACACTCTGGCCTTATTAGAGCCTCTCATAACAAACCTATGGACAATCAGGCTCAGAAAGGACTTAATCAATACCTGGGTTACATCAGTGCCTGTCTACTCTTCCACGGACTGTTTACATTCAGTGCCAATTCAATCACTGGAGAACATCAGGTTTATCCTTTGTTACAACTTGCTTGTCACCAAAGGAAAGGCCCACATCTGGCATGTACTATAAAGATGTCATCCCATAAGTCACGACACTCAAACCCGGCAGGGTGTCTCCACATTCATTTTTAAATAAACCAAAAGCCTTGATTTCTCCTGTAATACTGAAAAAAACATTAGATTACAAACATTTTCTTTTTGACAGTTTATCTTTAACTAGCTAAATGAGACCTCAAACATGCTCTGTCTCTCATTTGTGTTAGTTAAAGAAAACTTATGTTAAGAATCACAGGGTTAATGTCAATATTTTGGTGGAGCTAGAGTACCACCTCCTGGTAAGTTTTGGTATAATTTCAAAGGCCAATACTAATGGAATGTTCTATTTTATCATCTATTTCTAAATATTTAAACGTTTTCTTTTAATCTGATACATGTCTGGGAAGTATAAACTGTCAATGTATGAGATATTCTTGAGCCATTAGTGCCTTTAATGATTATGTGCTTGTATTTGTGTTTTATTTTAAGCAATAGTTTGTCTTTTGCCTATTAGGCAACTTCAATTGTGTTCTTTTATATTTCCATAACAATTGTTAATGTGAGACCACGGTGGATTTCAGCACATAGTCAGTTGCGATTTAAAAACTTTATCAAATCATTAGTTTGATTCAACATGTAAGAAATCGGTAACATGAGCTATGACGTCACCGGAGGAAGCAAGTGACCAGGCCGCCTCCAAGCCCGCCTAGGTTCCGCCCTCGATTAACACATTAAAAGCCCATGCATTCCGTTAATCGCTTTTTTTCTCCCTTCTTCTTACCGCGGCTTACTCTTCTAAAACGCTTGTTGACTCTTCTCCTGAAAAAAACTCTTCGCATTCTTCGCTTGCTTTCGTTTGCCACTTTTGTACTTACTTTAATTTTAGTACGCACAACTTCCTATTTTTCAAGTTAATTTCCGTACTTTGCCAGATTTTTGAAGCTCTGAGACTTAGTAACCTCCAGAGATTTGAGCCACTTGCGAGATACCTCTCCCGGTGAAGCTCTTTTATTCTGAAAAGATTTTTTCTGTGAAATTCGAGCAAGAACGAAATTGATTCTTTTATTTTTGTGATATTTTGCTCATTGTTAGAGTATCGTACTTAAAGCCAAAGAAACCATTTTTATTTTCTTGTATTTAGTAACAGAGAAGGATTGTCCGGCCGGCATTTCTCTCCCAGTTATTTTTATGCAAGAAGTCAATTCAATATATATTCGGAGCTCCGTAATCACCAATTCTATCGAGACTCTGATAACTCTTAAGCCATCACGAAGTCGGTGCAGTTAAACTGCTCAAGAAGCCGTGAAGAAACATATCCACAGCAGAACCGCCTGCAGCGATCTCAAGCGAGACACTTCGCTGGGCAGAGGGAGTTCGGCCCGCGACGGCATCAAATTCCAGCGGTACGGAAGCCGACAGGCCGCAAAGAGCTCAGACGGAATCCCCGCTGTGCCGGTAACACTACGTCACCAGGGGTTGCCTCGCCATCATCCTGCGGCTGGACGGACGCGGCTTCTGCATCTAAGCTGACCCAGAGAGCCCGGATTCTGGATCATCTCCCCTCTTCAAACAAAAGTAGGCTAAGAACTCCACACACGACAAGAGTCACATGTGAATGAAATCAGAGTTGGTGTTTGTGAAAGCTTCGAATATATATATCATAAATCCAAAACATCTCCCATATAATTCCGTTAGAAATTAATCCCGTAGTCGCGAATTAACGGTTCCATGTCAAAATCCACCATTGTCTGAATCCATCCAGTCAATAATTCATTCCAGTCTTCACACTTTCTGTTACTTTGTTACCCGTTTGAATTTATCTCATGTCATTTAATCTGCATTTATTTAGTTAATAAACATATTTAATCTTATGTCGTTGTCAGTGCACGTTTAATTTGAAGTAGGAAATCGATGGGATCGTGGAAAGAATTCACTGCTTCAGAATAGGAACAAATAGACACTGAAATTAAACAAGATTCATTTGAGATTGATGATTTATCTGTCTACCAAACTTGGACAGTTGAAATCTTAACTAATTACCTCCGAGATTAGTTTAGAATTCAAATATCGGAGGTGGTGCCCTGTAAACGAGTGTAAATTAATCGCCAGTGATTAATTATCAAATATTTATCAAAGTAGTGTCTCCTACACACTGCACAAAAAACTAATGAAGCATAAAAATCATTGATATTGCTTATTATTGACACACATTTAGCTGCAATGATGGTTAAAGAATAATTCAGGTAGCATGTATTATTTTGTAAAAACATGCTGATTTAATGCTATTCTCCCTTATAAATCATCAGAATTATGTTATCTAATAGGCATCTAAAGGGTTAAAATTCAGAACTTAAATGAAATTTTAGTTTTCATGACCAGGACTGATGCAAATTTAAAAAACGGGGGAAAAAAAGTAGAATTTTTTTTTATATATGTATTAGTTTTATAGCATTTTAGAAATGTAAACATGAGGTGGACACTTTTGGCCACGAACAAGCTGAGAGGGAGTTTTTATGTTTTTTCTGCCACTGCACAAAAAACTAATGAAGCATAAAAATCATTGATACTGCTTATTATTGACACACATTAAGCTGCAATGATGGTTAAAGAATAATTCAGGTAGCATGTATTATTTTGTAAAAACATGCTGATTTAATGCTATTCTCCCTTACAAATCATCAGCAGTATGTTATCTAATAGGCATTTAAAGGGTTAAAATTCAGAATTTGAATGAAATTTTAGTTTTCATGACAAGGACTGATGCAAATTTAAAAAACTGGTAAAAAAAATTGGAATTTTTTAAATATATATATTAGTTTTATAGCCTTTTGGAAATGTAAACAAGAGGTGGACACTTTTGGCCACGAACAAGCTGAGAGGGAGTTTTATCTACTTTGCCTTCCCTGCACAAAAATAACAATGCATAATAATCAATGTTGTTGTTAATCAGTTACATATCTCAGACTGTGTTATTGATAATACAAGATAAACCGGTAGCACTAAGAAGATAGGCTGTGATCATTTTTGTGGTAGTTTTCCAACAAGCGCATTGTGCAAACAAATTGGCATTTGAGGGGTTAAAAAATTAAAAATGAATTAATTTTTTGTACTTATGACAAGAACTGATATTAATTAAACATTTTATGCAGTAAAAGCAGCAAAAAACATACAAAATCCCAAAAATTACAGACTCAATCTGTTGGTGGCCATTTTTGGCCACGAACAAGCTGAGAGGGTGGTAAAAACGAACAAGGCCAGAGGGTTAATATAGTTGTTATTTATACCAAACCAGTCACCTTTTAACCTAAGAGGGTACTAAAATTACAAATTTAATTTAAACCTTTATATTCAAAGTGAAGCATAGAGTGTGGTTTACTGAACTTGAATTGAAAAATAACAAATAACAACAGCAGAGATTGCATTTGTTGTAAACAAGTAAATCAGTTTAATGACTTGTTTTTTAAACTTTGAACAGATCTTCAAATGTGCATTGAGCAATCTTCAACTACAAAATAAAACCAAATAGACGATTGAGCTTGATGCAGTGTCTATACGTGCAAATTGGCAGACACAGCAGTTGTAGGCAGGTATATTGATACTGGCTGGTTGGAAGCAGCCGTTTAGTTTGCTTATGCCTTATGCCCTTTGTTTATTGTCATTGTATAGTTTATACAATATTGTATATTTATTGTAAAAATAAATATAAATACTTAAAGATAAACAGTAGTAAAACAGATACAAGTCCTAATATATATACAACAATAATACAATATATACAAGATGAATCAAAGTTTCAGGTAGGGGGGTATGTAAATGAGGTGTGTGAGGGGAAGTAATGCGCTCAAGTTATGGGGTGGGGGTATACATGTCAATTCTTCATCTAATTCTATTGCATGACTTAAATGTAAAGGCTCACATGTTGACTCAATATGTCTGAAATTAAGTAAAACAGAAGACAGAAACCCTTTTGAAATACATTTTGTAGTACATGTATAGTACTTAAATAATAAACAATGCAATTGAAATACAACATATTAATGGTGAAGTCCCCTTAACTTTATAGCTATTTATAATAACAGTGTAAAAACACAAGGTTTATACATGAATGGGCATTCATTTAATTTAGTCAGACTGTTATTCAATTGAATCGGTTTAATAGTTTCTTATTATATTTTTTATCAATTGTTATTTTATTCTTTACAACTTATTTTCACTCTTTGCTGCTGTGTTACCTGTGAATTTCTCCCAAGGGGTATCAATAAAGGAAAATCTTATCTTAAATCACATTGACTCATCATGGTAGAAAAAAACTCTGAATTAAATGTGACACTGTACAGTGAATGGTAAATCTCTTTCTTGAATTCAGTGTTTTAAGCCATTTATTTTCTTGGGTGTAGATCAGAGACAAAGTTGTCACTACCATCATGGGCAATAACAGTAACTTATCAGTATGTGTTATTTCAGGTCAGGGCCCCTCCTGCAGATTACACAACCCAGGACAAATTCCAGGCATTCATGAGTAACTGATCTTTGATCCTTGCTGTTTACAGTCACTGTGTAAAAATATAGATGAGATCCACTCCTAACGGCACACCTCGCATTATTTTCGCTTTTGCTTTAAGAAATCTATATATTTATAGACCAATTAAATATATATTGTGCTTTTTACCTGAGGGCATTCCTCTTCACAGCTTTATGCACTTTACTGGGCAGGTCGTTGTTTAATGATCTAAGGGGGGCAGGGGTGCCAGGGCAACACTTTTCACTTAAGGTCACTACACACCAAACTGACATCAAAGAACAAGCTACGACAAAGACTGACTGTTGCATCCCATCAAGTCTCCTTTATCTTGGCTAAAAAGCTGCACTTAAACATGCCGCAAAGACTACAGCTGTTTGTAGACAAAAAAACAGTGTGATTGGAAGCATTGGTGGTGTTCAGATTTCTGACACTGTAATTGATTTAGGGTGTGGCAGGCAGTGTTGCGAAAGTTCACTTTCTACATGAACTAGTTAAAAGTTCATTTCACAAATGTTAAAATGAACCAGTTTAGTTCATAGTTCATAATTCAAAATTTTGAACTAAGTTCACAGTTCCAAAAATGAACTAGTTCATAGTTCTTTTTTTTCAATATGTTGCTGCGAGCTATTATTTTTCTAAATTATTGCCACAGCCCATATAGAACCACAGACAGCAATTGTTCTATCAGTTTTAACACTGAAACTGCAGCTCTCCCACAATATATTGCAAAACCAGGTGGTCCAGCTGCGGCTGGGAGATGAAGACAGCGGAACCACTACTGTACACCATTAATGTGATTTGGGTTGTAGAGGATCTGTTTTGGCTCGCTGTTGCCATGTCTTTTGATTTTTCATTCACTCGCACAGACCTTGAAAGGCTTGCCGGGTGTTTTAGTTCAATGTGCTGTTTCAGGTTCGCTGTTGACGTTGTTGATGTACAGAGTTGCTTCTTGAAACCCGGCGGGCAAAGTTTACACAAAAAGGTCAGATTTTTCCCGCCTGGATCATCACTGACCTTTTCATAAAATAGTTTTAAGTAATCCTACATATCATCATCAATCATAGATGGCGTATTAATGGTGGAGGCACAGTCTGAGGTAGTGCTGCTGCCTTCATTTGTTTTTGCCTCCATGCTTCACATGTTGATGACGCATGCGGTGGTGCGACTCTGTGGTGGCTGGTATTGCCAGTGTTATGTCCGTACAGGACGAATTAATCTGTGTTCGTTTGGTAATTCCCCACTGCATGTTTGGTATGCAGCTGTTTCTGTCTGAACTAGTTAAGTTTCGTTTTGGTCGTTTGGTAATGCCTCACTGCATGTTTAGTATGCAGCTGTTTCTGTCTGAACTAGTTAAGTTTCGTTTTGACCGAAAGTAAAGCGAGTTGCGTGCACACAACTCTCATCCAGCGTCCTTTTAAAACACATCAGCCAGATTGGGTGTTTTTTCGCTACTTGTTCATTGTGTGACTTAACTGGTTTTCGCCTGGAAGGCTCGGTGGAAATCTGGCACTGTCTTGAACGAAGTTAAACTGTCAGAGCGCGCCGTTCACAGACGCCAGAACACAACACTGGTGGCAGGTGCATTGCTGGCGCAATAACTCAATAAACACATAAGGTTTATGTATAAATATGCACTTGATTTAATTAAATCAGACTATTATTTAATTGAATCACACTGATTCATTATGATAAAAAAAAACTGAATGGAAAGTTTATATGCAATTAAAATAACAATAGCCTTTCATAAGTGTTGTTTCAGGCCAGGGCCCCTCCTACAGATTGCACAACTCAGAACAAATTCTAAACAAATTCTATACTCAGGCATCCATGAGTAACTGATATTGGATCTTTGCCATTTACGGTGACTGTGCAAAAAACAGATGAGATCCACTCCTAACTGCACATCTGACATTGTTATTGCATTTGATAAAATGAATGTATTCTTACATAAACACATGAATTATATGTTTTGGCTTTTACCTGAGGGCATTGCTCTTCACTGGTTCATGCACTTCACAGTTTACCCCTGTTAAATGACCTAAGGGACATACGGGTACTGGGGCAAATTTTTTTACTTAAGGCCCCTACATACTTAAATGACATTAAAGAACTGTATCTGATATAGGGTAATGGTGCAGGCATCACAGCAACAACCATTGCAGAACTTTCTGGGCGTCTGCTTAACTTTCATGAAACATTTCCAGTGGACACGTTCATACTTGGTATGGTTGAAAATACTTGTAAAAATGTTACTGATTGGGGATATTAACTGGCGTTAAGGAGAATTTGCATTAATGCATTATTATTGCATTCACTATGACAGCCCCAATATGTATACATATAGTTTTAAGTGTATACTATGTTTTTTTTTAAATGTAGCACTTTACGTTGGCATCAAACAGCCTTTCCCTTGGGCACTACATTCCCTTAACCATATGTCTGTATTCCTGCACACAAGCAGAGTGTGCCGTACAGAGCCGTGCTTCATGTCAGTGCTTTGCAGTGCCTCTCCAAACAGATAAGCAGCTGACAGTCATCTTCTGCAGGTAAATACACTGACTTGGGATTAGTACCTCATCCAACCCCTAATCAAAAGACCAAAACACTTAAACACTTTAATGAATAGTGCCCCTGTCTGAGACCATACTCTTTACACAGATTCCCTGGAAGTTCCAAGATGTTCTTCATAAGTGGATTAAGAATGAATATTGAATAATTAATATTATTTTAATAATAGTCATTGTGACCTTCTTTGAGACTACAGGTCTATAGTTGGCATTTTATTACTCTTCATCAGGTGATGTATTGAATAATCTTCAATATCTGTAAAAAACCCAGAATCTGTTTTTTTTTATTCATTTTTTTTTCACTGTAACTGTTCCGCATTGCTTAAGTGCAGTTCTTGATTAATTATGCTAGCTAGTGCAGTAATGATCGTGTAACCACTACTATTAATTCAAAAGTTGCTAAGAGGTTAAATTGGCTCTTAGCTGTAAGCCGTTTCAAAAAATCGATGATGTCCAGGTGTGTTAAACTGTTCATTTCAAACGAAAAGTCTAATAAGCAATAATAATCAAAGCAAGATGATGGTCTGATGGTCAACAGAAAATATCAGAGCCTGATTCACCCTGTTCCATTGCTGCCATGAAGTGAACAGGTAAATAATGTGCAACCACCACCAGGTGCCAATTACAGGAAGTGACCGTAACCAAAAGGACATGTGTGGCCAAAACAAAACACAATAGCACAGGCTAAATACACATTCTGGTTCCTACAGATAGTATATTAGAGACTATATTAGACTGTTAGAGCAGGTAGAACATTTATCTTTATTTTAAGCTATGATGTAGAACTATTATAATTATATAACGTTATATATATATATATATATATAACGGCCTCTTCAGTAAGCCTATAGTGAGGGAACATTTGCTTTATTTGAGATTAAAATATGACAATGAGGACCCCAACAACTGGCCTTCCTTTCCTTCTCAAACTACGTTGAAATTGCATCTTTAACAGCCCAATTTTCCAGATTTCCCAGGTGAGAAAAAAACCCCAAACTACTTAATGGCATTAGCATTGGCATTGATGCCGGTAACGTGTAACTCTAATCTGACCACTTTTTTCAGTAATGAGTAATCTAACGCATTAATATTTCCAAACCAGTAATAATATTAAAGTTACTTATTCAAGTCACTCTGCGGTACTATTAATTTAGTCATTTTTCTTATTGAGAATATATATTTTTGCTTTCTTCTTGCGTCTTGGGGAGTGATGTCATGTGTGACAAGTCATGTTTTTCAGCATGTGGACACTCACGTGTTACACCACGTAGCCAGTGTTGGGGAGTAACGAATTACATGTAACGACGTTACGTAATTTAATTACAAAATGTACGTAATTGTAATCCGTTACATTACTGGGAGAAAATATGTAATTAAATTGCTTTTGTTGCTTTTGGAAATTTCAATGATTACAACTTAACTTACATTTGAAAAATCACAGCAAAAGCTCGGATTTATCAAATTGTTTTTCGCCCCCCTGGATTCATGTTTGTTTTTAGTTATTTTCATATCAACATCCTCCTTCCAAAACTGACGCTTGTGATTGGCTCTCTCTGGTCATGTGCCATTCGACTCAACCGACAAACCGTACAGCGGCAGTCAGACTCAGCAGCAACAGTGTCGGCGGCGCACATGATGTTCCTGGGCTGGAAATACAAAAACACTTTATACAGACAGAGGCCAGGCTTCCCTGTATTACAAAGGTGGCTCTCTTTTAACCCGGCTAGATCACCATGGTAACTTATGCTTAGCTCATAACCTGGTCCCGACCAGGTTCTGTTCAGAGTTTAATAATACAATCGGTTATAAAAGCGCCGCTGTTTCACTATTTAACTCATTTACAGCTGACGTCACCTTTACTTTGAAAGTCCAGTGGAGCTGGATCAGAACGGAGCATTTGTACGGAGGGAGAGATCGTGCTGATCCGCTGCTGTTTACTTTCTCTCTGAGCGTCTCTACAGATGTTCAGCTGAGGGGATACGCTGCTCAGCTGTTGATCCGACTCGCGTCAGGAAGTCATTTATTAGGCTATAGCCTATTTACTTTATACACAGTCAGTCACCACTGAAAGAAGTTGTGCGCTCGCAGCAGGACAGATAATTTAACTTAATGTGGCCATGAATAAATTAGGGCCTAATTGTTTCGCCTGTTATGTGTTGCCCAAACGCAAATCTTGAGTAGGTGTACTGTGTTTTCTCACATTTAAAAAGGTCTTTGTACAGAGACAACATGAGTTTTGCTTGTAGTTACAGCACCTAAAAAACCCACTGTAACCTATTTTCATACGCACACCAGCCTCGCTTTCAATAAAACACACACTGGCATTTTATAATTGCGATCAGTGAAATATATGAAAACAATATTTAACACAGTTTAAAACAACAGTTGTTGTTCCTCTAAAGCTTCATATTTAAAAGCAGCTCAATGTAGAGCTGTCAGAAATTAAAATCAGCCTCCTCTTGTCATATTTGCAGTAACACTGTTGCTTCAGGCTGTGATCAGGCTTTTTTGTATTGCTCATATGCTCTCCATTAAAACAACCTGCTCCTCTTGTCTGAAATCAGCCCGTTGTCGCTCCATTTAGTGAGGAAGTGAGCCTCCTTCACAGACTCATAATATATGGTTAAACCTTTGAACTGAAAGGTTTATCACACTATAGGTCTTAAAATGTGAAAATGGTTAGCAGTTGAGAGATTTCATTCAAAATTAAGAAAAGTAATCATAATGTAATCAAATGTAATTAGTTACATTACTTTGAGAAAGTAATTGAAATAGTTACACTACTATTACATTTTCAACAGGGTAACTTGTAATTGTAACCAACTACATTTCCAAAGTAATCTTCCCAACACTGCACGTAGCCACACAAACACAAACAACAATGGAGGAAAAAGAGAGATGCGCGTTTTCTAGTTGGAAATACAGTAATTAATTTGAGTTCCTGTCAGCTAAAGATGAGAATATTAATGTTTGTTGTACACTCTGTGCTGGATGTATTTTTAAAGGAGTAATCAGTAATCAGATTACTTTTTCAAGGTAACTGAGGCTAAAACCCCAGATGTTTTGCACTCCTAGCGATGCCCCTGGTGGTGAGCATTAACTGTCCATATAGAGTCTTTAGGAATTTGTATGTGGTTAGTGATGACAAAGACGCACTGCACTCACACTATAGTAAAAATAATCTCTATAAATGTGGCATATCAAGACTATCAAGTTAGGTGCTTTTCAAGGGTTACAACAGGGATGGTTTTAGGATGTAAGGATGTTGGGGGTTTAGCCCAGACCTCAATAGGTGGATCCTTTGAGCAAAAATCAATTTGCATTTTTTATGCACTTTGGCAACTTATTTACATTCCATTAAGAAATTGAAATTTGTACCTCATGTGTTTCTCTCTCTGTCTCTGTTGCTTTCTTTCTCTCATTCATCTGCTGCCAGAAAAACAATTAAATCCATCTTGAAGAAAGAAAATTGCCAGACCTGTGTGCTGCTTTTGGGTGTTTTATCGAATGAAATGTAAAAAAAAAAGCAACCTTACCGTTTGTAACTATATGTTACGGTTGCAAATGTGTTCAATATGATACATTACTATAAATTATCGTTATTATGAGACAACTTAAGGTTAGGTGACTGTTCTGATTATGTTATACAGTAAATCAGTAAGATATTGAAAAATATATTCTTTTATTCATTATTTTATTTCGGTTAAAGTCACCCTTGGCACAAGAGCTGTCCCCGCAGTTGTCACCTTGGCCAGTAAAGAGGTCCCGTGCTGCTCGAGGAGGAATACCTTGTGCCTACACAGCAGCCAGCTACACTGCCTCAGAAGATGGATAAAAAGCCTTTCTCCATGTTTCAGCCAGTTTGGATGCCAGGGCCACAGCTCAGCTCCACCTCCACCTACACACACTGTGAGCTCTTCAAACTTCTCTTCCCTGTGCAAACAGTACAAACACTATGTCAGAACACAAATATGCAGGCTGCTAAACTGCTTTCACAGGGGAGAAGAACAAGGGGACCGACTCGGATGCAGGAGAGTTTTTAGGTTTTCTACTCTGTGTTTAAACTAATGTTTGGTTTGGAAAAAAGACAAACATGGAAATAAGCACACTCACAGCTTATATCCAAGTATTTACAGACATTGTCACTTAGTGCATGCACAGAACTGCATTAAATAAGAATGATTTGTTATGAAGACATGCCTACATTTAGAATTATATTCAGCGATGCATTAAAAGTGGTCAGGGATTGAGTTCCGGTAAAATTACATTAGCATAATTACGATAAAAGAGGCACTTTTAAGATATACCATATTTTTTTGAGTGGAACTCATTTTCAATAGGAGTGCTACGGGCACTCTTACGCTAGCATCAAAATCGTTATTTATAAAACACTAAGAATGTTCGACACAACATGAAACTTTGCTTGTAGTATCACAAGGGTCTCTACACATGAACACGAGCATTGAGAACATTGTTTGTGTACACAGAGTTTACGAAAAAGAAAGTTTCTGAAAAACTCACGTTAGCAGTTGCTTCTTCCGCTAGGGTTAGGGTTATGCGTTATGCCAACCAGAAGTATTGATCTCCGAATGCGACTTAACATGGAGGACAGTTAAGGTAATGCTACTGTCTGCCAGCAACAACTTTCCAAGCGATATCTGACGTGGCTTTTTATTTTAGTATTGTTTCTTATGTGAGGCTCCTTTGTCAACTTCAAGGTCAATATTGTTTTTCGCTAACGACAAAACAAACATCCGTGCATTTATATGGAACTAAGCCTTAAGAGCAGTCCACCTTCACTCTCGTCCACGTTAAGTCGCATTACATTCGGAAATCAATACTTCTGGCTGGCAGGACGGCAGCTAGCGGAACAAGCATCTGCTAACTTGAGTTGTTCAAAAACTTCTTTTTAGTAAACTCTGTGTTCACAAACAATATTGTCAGTGCTCGTGTTCATATGCAGAGACCCTGGTGATACTACGGGCAAAGTTTCATGTTGTGTCAAGCCTTCTTAGTGTTTTGAAAATAGCGGTTTTGATGCTATCGTAAAAGTGCCTGTAGCACTCCCATTGAAAATGAGTTTGACCCGAAAACGAAAATATGTTATATCTATATATGTGAGAACCCCATCGGTCCTATTTGAAACTTTGATTGAAACTTTGATTTGATTACCGTTAAATTGAATCCACATTATAGTCCGTGATGAAATCAACTGTCTCGCCTCAGTTCTTGGAAAGCTCTGCTCTGCCAGGAGTGAAAAGTTACTCTCCCTTCTAATACTGAAATAGTACAAATTTGTCTTCGGCCCCATTACTTTCACTAGGAAACACAGCAAAAATCAATCCACATCAATAAGTAAACAACAGAAATGGTAACCAAGCGTGGTGTGAAAGTAGAAAACCCTGTTAGGCTCTGCCCTCAGCCTGGCAGGGCTTATCCCTCAGTGCATTGCCTGCCTCTTCCCTCAAAACCCTAAAACCATTAGGAACTCCCAGTTGATATTACGGCTGCCTCTATCTTCTCTGTAATTCATGCTGGATAGAAATGTCAGCCGAGTTACCAGCACAGTAGAGCTTGTCTGTGAAATGCGCATCTATCCTGCATTTAGAAATGCAGCAGCCACTGCACAATTATGCCTCGACAGCTTAAATAGGCAGAACGTAGAATCCTCAACTGACAGAAACTTCAGTTCAGAAACCCTAAAATGGCATTAGAATGCAACTTAAAACAGGCCACAGAGTTCAGCAGCTGAAAGAAATCCTAACTATATTACAGCAAGATTATGGAACTCCATCATCTTAAAAATAACAGCATCAAAACCATTTTAATCTGACAGTGACTTGTGATAGTGAGAAGGGTGTTTCTGTCTCACAAAATATTACAAATTACACACAATTATTAAGTGTTCTTGTTACATTCTTTTAATTAGCAATTAGCAAATCATTCTTGTGTTCAGTGTCCTGTCAGAAAGTACCAAATAAAAAGTGACATTTGTAAGATATGGACATAATTGTACCTCAAAAGATAAAGTAACCCTATCAACAGAGTGTGAATAAGTAACAGTGCTGGTGTTATTTTCTATGCTGTACTGTAGACATATCCACTGCTAAGCCGCCAGGGATAGGCCGTCCCTTCTTATGATACCACATCTGCTGCGACAGGCAGTAGTGAGTCATTGTAGCCTCTAGTCTGCTGCAGGAGAGAACGAAGAAGTCGAGCTGGCCCAAGTGAAATGCTACTGCATGGAAGTTTACTGCCCCAGTTGGTTAGTAAACACAAAGATGCAGAGGCTCCAGAAAAATGACTTTTATCATCATATCAAACGGCAGCTTTCTCCGGGAAGACCCTATGTCCACTGCAGTGTAGAGAAGTGACATGAAAAGAAACATAAAAGATTTCATATTGCTGGGGCTTTTGAATGCTGTAGACAACCGTGGGTGAGTAAATTGCTGCAGTTAAAGGCTGAGCCTGCAACATTTCTTTGAGACTGGTAAGTAATGTTGGCTGTCTAACAGTACACATATTCAGTCCAGCAGTTAGGGGTAGCCAGAAAATCCTTTCACATCAGAATCATGATTCTTAACTCCCAAGACAACGACTCTATTCATAAATGTCATTAGTAGCGTAATGTTGACGGAACAAAAAAGGTGGGACTAAACTGAAGTGCAGCACCCAGACAATCTACACACAACCCAGAGTTATTTTGAAATTCATCTTCAAACAAGACAGCGTTTGCGAGCGTTGATTCTTTTTAGTGACAGGATAATTACTGTTAACATTGAGCAGGCGACATATTTGTGAGCACTTTTTAATGGCGTCATGACGTACTGTTAATGGAGAGGAGCAGCAGTCAGCAGCGACAAAAAAGACCAGCTGACGACCACTACAATTCATACAAACATGCTGTAGCACTTAACACAGACTCTGTGGTTAAGGAAAAAACTATTCTCAAAAAATCAAACACCCAAAAATCAACATTGAATCGAATTGTGACCTCGTTAAAGATTCACATCCCTTAAGACTGTAGGCTATCTGTTAGAGAAAAACTTTCCAAACAGGGTGATAAGACTGTTTTCTTGTTACTCTGATTAAGCTATGATGTAAACGATACACAAATGCCACATGTGAAGATCATCAGATGGCAGTCTTATTGTGACCTGGTGTCAGAGGTTCAGCAGTTTGGTCAAGTTTTGCATATTCTTGCTCTGCTGTCAGTTATTAGTGGCCTTTATTTATAACACATGATCATAAATTGTGATTGTATGCAGCCAGTAGTAGACAGATAAAATTAATGTTGAGCGGTTCACCTTATTGTAACCAGATGGTATTATTCAGCTGAGGCAAGATTTGAAGTTTGGAAACTTCGCAAAAAATGTTTGTCTCAGTGTACACAATATAGAACAGCATCATTGCTGCAGTAGTAAACCATAAAATGGTGCTCCAGGAAAGAACCAGGAGCAGCTCCAGCTTCCGCCCTTATGAAGAAATGACCAGGCCTGCAGAGCTGGAGGATCCTGCGTTGGAAGTGACAGTAACAAGTAAGGCGAAAGTGGCTGAACATGTCACTTGTTGTACTTGGTAATCCGTGTGCCCTGTGAAAATCATGTGGCTGTCTGACCAACACATTTTTTTTTCCTTTTGATAATATAAAATCAGGAGTTATGCACACAGATGCTCCTTACTTTCTTCCTGAAAGAGGGCAGATGCCACTGTGATGTATGTATAGTGAGTACTGACAGTTTTACACAAACCATTCAAAATACTACAATGTTGTTAGTTACAAGTGTTTGAGTCTTATGTGCTGTATCTATTTTAGAAAATGAAGTATTGAAGATGAACTGTAGAGTCAGAGCCTGGGGAGTGAAGCTGCTCCATAGTCTGGTGGTATGGCCGCTGATACTTATTTTGCCAGATGACGGCAGGGTGAACAGACTGTGTCTGGGTGGGTGCTGTCTTTTACTTTCAGTTGGGCTCCGTGCAGACTCACTTCTCACTTCACTGATGTCATTTCTCCTCTGTAAAGGTTGACCAGAATCTTCCTCTGGAATTTAGCCATCTTAGGTTTACATAGGAAGTAGAGCCTTTTCTGTGCCATTTTTAACCAGGGTAATGATGTGTCTACATCCACAGTATGTACCCCCAACTGTCACTAGCTGATGGTTAGGTGGATATCGCAGAAAAACAATCTCTAATGGCTGTAGTAATTATTAAAGTGGTAAAAGAGGACCTGAAGAGAAGTAGTATAAATAGCGAAACATCCATATACGGAGGAGGTCAGTGATTGATGTCAACAGTGAATTATTTTACCTAACTAATGCATTGAAGTAACATCAAAAACATAGGTTATTTAACCCAAACCAAGATGTTTTCCTGAAGCTAAGTGTTTTTCTTGCCTAAACATAACCAAACGGCAGCCATGCGATGCAGCCCCATCCACTTGTTGCTGTTTAGCTGCAACAGTCATGTTTTGGGAGCGGTTTTGGCTGGCTGTATGTGTTCGATACCTGTCAATCAATTGAAAATAGGGAATGGTTGCCTCAGTTTTATGTTTTCAGGAAAAGCCTCATTTACATTTGATGGTGTGAATTTAAATTCCAGGGATTATCTCCTCATACCTGTCAGACTTGTTAAATTGTGATTCTGGAAACCATCAGAGATTTTCTGTTTCTATTCAGATGTAAAACTGAAGTCACCGGAATGCAACAATAACTCCTCATAATACAAACACATTGCTTCATTGGATGCATTCATTATTTATGTTTGAATGGGAGAAACCTGTGGCAAATCCACAGCAGGCTCTCATGAGTTCTCACTTTGATATCTGACTTCTTCTAATCTTTGTATCCTCCATACAGCATGTGCTTAGCTTACAAATGATGTTTGCATTGTGCTGCACCCACTTGGGGCATGAAGTGGCATAAACAAGGGAAATCAAGAACATTTTTTTGTAGTAATCTCATTTAAGATTCCTCATGCTCTCTGATCCAAACATCAACAACTGTCACCAAGAAGGAAATCTGCTCAACTCAGGTAAAGAATGACTATGAAGCTGATCTTGGGGTGTCATGTTTAATTTCCTCACAAACAACCCCCTCGTATGATGTCAAAATCGCTGTTTTAGAGATTCTCCCATATATCACCTACAGTATACTACATCAGACCCAACAATGGCAGAAAAAAAAGCAATTTTGTATTGTATTTGTATTTTTTTTGTATTTTAGAATTTTCAACAAAACTTTTATTAACGCTATTAAATGTTAATGCTCTTCCTGCACTTGAGGGCATATGCTAGTATTTCGTCCAATAAATGCTTTCTTAATCTTATGATGCTGCTGTGGATGAATAAAAGGAAAAATGGTTTCAGAGTGGTGTGTTGCAAGGGACCAGACCAAATGAAATGCTATACAAAAAGGCAACTTTATAACTTTAACTATTCCTTTGGGTGAATCTGGGTCATGTTTTATGGATTAGATAGTTTCTGGTGTTCCCTCTGCTATCCTCAGGCTGCTCTACCTAGACTCAAGAGTCCTAGAGCAACTCTGGACAGATAGCTTTGCTTATTGCTAAAGTAACTGCTAATGAACATACTGTTAACCAGCAACTTCTCAATGAACACCTTAGGACTATGGCTGTAGGCCAGTTACAGTATCATGGTGAGTTTCCTGGTAGACAGATACTGGTACCTCTGTGGCTAAAGTAGCTGCCCTTAGCTAGTTTGTCTTGTAAGCGGTCCTATTTGCTCACTCAACGCTGGATGCCAGGAGCCAAACCTGGGAATTTCCTGTCATTAAGTTTGCACGCAACTATGCCAAAGCAAACTGCAGTCAATTAGGCTTAGATTGGGAGCTTTAATTAAACAAGTGAATCAAAACGATATATCAATGAGCAAGCGATAAAAATAATAACATTTACATTAACATGTGACATGACTGAGGTAAAGGGAAAAACAAAAAAAAGGGGTCTGTTAAGCTGGACCACGCTCTCAAGCTGTACCGAGCTATCGAGCTATACCGAAGACCTGACCAGCTGTAAGGTTTTCGGAACAGCTTGACACAACAGAAAGCTGTACTTTCTAAGGAGCAATGCTCAGGAATCCTCAGGTATGCCTCTGATTTGGTCGATAAGAGGCTCTTTGCTATTATTGACTTTAATGAAACAACAGGGGAGGCAAGTTCTGGATGATGTTAAAATATCCCACAGGGTATATACCAGGAGCTTTCCTCATTGTAATCAGAGTAGTCAAATCAGGTGATGACAGACTCTGAACAGGTTATCGTGCAAATTGCAGCATGTTTTTTTCTGTGTTGAATGATATTGATGTGTTCATACAGGGATCATATAAGCAGATGACTAATAGGAAGAAATTTCCTCTATTTCAATTGTGGGGCCAATTATGTCACTCTCACAAATAGTGTTCAAGTCAGAGTGTCACTTTTCAAATATGGGACCATTTTTACTGCCTGTGTAAAGTCCCCCATTTCAAAATACAAGGCGTGTAGTTTCTCACAATTTAACAGCTGGTTAGGAGGAACCAAGAAAGCCTCAGGCTGTGCGCTGCAGCCCCCAACGGTGTCCAGAGGGCTGCAAGTGGCACTGCTGACTTAAGGGAGAGGGGCCATCCAGAAAACAGCCAGCAGGTATTGAATGGAGTCTGGTGACAAAGTCACAGCTGAGACATTTTAAACTGAATTAAGAAGCCTGTCAATACCATGGGAAAAACTTGAGATGCTGCACTGGAAGGCTATGATGTCAGAGAGGAGGAACTTTAATACTTTGACCAGCACTAATTATTGACAAATGTAGACAATGTCTTAATTGGTCTGGCATACAAATTTCTCTTCAGTTTGTCAATCACTGAAGTCGCTTGTGTGAGATGTACCCGGTCTGTGAAGTACCCGGTCACAGGTCTCTCTGGAGGCCTTTATGCTAATGGTGACTAATAGGAAAATCCTGATGGGCCGGGGCAGTGATGTTGTCACAGACCAGAGAGCATGAAGGATTGTATTGCTGTGCTGCCTCCTGACAACTTAAGGTCAGTTTTCCTCGGTCCTGCTATGCAGGATATACAGTAAATTATTAGTTAATCAACAAACATGTTGTGTTAGTGCAAAATTGGTTCATCAAATTGGGGCTGCTTGACAGCAAATTTCCAGGGTGCTTTCTGTTTCCAGTCCATCTCTGTATCTCCCATAATGTCCCATGATGATGTCAGATCTGACAACATGCCAGATATGTACTCTTATCTCCCATATGTTGAGTGTTGATCTCAGGAGTCATCAGAGAGTTGATGTTTACTCTGAAATAGGGCACAAGCTCTGGGAATCAAACTGTTTGTCCTCCTACTTTAAGCCTGCACTTCTAAATCTGCCTCGGTCTAATATTAGCATCTCCTATATGTTGATTTTAGGCCTGGAAACCCATCAGAGAGTTTGTTGTTTACATTTAGATGGAGTCATGGCTCGAGGGATGTTATGTTCTGCAGCTCTTCCATCCTCCGTTCAATCAGGATCACAATTTACTGAATAAACTTTTCAGTCTGCGCAGGGAGATCACTGAAGGTCATAGAAGATTCTGCATTGAAAATAAACACATGATAGTAGAAATGCAACATGAGGCACGGATAAACTTTTGTTTGTTGTGTTCATAACAACAACAACACGATTTTAAATGTCCATACTAAGCAAAGACTAACCAAAGATAAACTGAAATACAAACTTTATTTTTTCAACGATTCTGCTCCCATTAAAACATGCAGTTCAATCATCAATCATTATAAACATAAAAAAGTAATGTTTTATACACCATAAAGTTCTGGTGGATATTACCAGTGTGATCCCCAGCTCTTCCTGCCCATGTGTTGAAACGACCTTAGGCAAGACACCTGATGATGAGGCCAGCGTGTTGCATCGTAGCTCACTGCCATCAGTGTGTGACTGTCTGTGCGAGTGGTTAAATGGAAGGCAAAAAAATTGTAAATCGCTTTGGATAAAAGTACTACATGAATGCAGCCATTTACCATTTATGTTAGTGAGATGGCCTGCAGGGGAAAGCGGTTCATTAAAAGATGTTGTGCTTACAGTTTTTTTGGATTGCATAAACACTAAAATCAAAAGTCGTATACAATTATAAAAACCTTACACTGAAGGAGCAAAACTCCGGACCAGATTAACACAACTATAAGCACAATGTCAGCTTCACACTTTTTGCAAATGACTGCACACAGTAAATTGCAAAACACTTAACACACTTGTATACATTAGACACAGATGCATATCATGATGTCACTTCCTTGCAAATTCCAAAGCACTGACTTTCAAATGACCACACTCATTATCTAATTGGTTAAACACAACACTCAGGTGCACCAACACATGATTGCTTAATTGTAGACACACCAATCAGGTTCAAGCACTACAAAAATGCTGCAGGTGAGTTCACCTGTCTTCTACCACAATGGAACGAGTAAGACGAGGAAGAGTAAGAATGAGAGGAGGAATTCAAAGAGAAGGAGAAGGAGGTGAAGGCAGAGGCCATGCCAGAGGTCAAGGCCGAGGTGGAGGTAGAGGAAGAGGAAGAGGAAGAGGAAGAGGAAGAGGACGAGGACGAGGACGAGGCAGAGGCAGAGGAAGACCGGAAGCAGGAATACATGCCCTAAGAAGGAGAGGACCAAATTTATCAAATGAAATTCGGGCAACATTAGTTGACCATGTGGTGAACCACGGACTGACGCTGAGGGAGGCTGGACTGAGAGTTCAGCCAAATCTTAGCAGATATACAGTGGCATCTATGATCAGGACATTTCGACAAGAAAACAGATAAAAACAAATCTTTCTACAAAAGTAATCAACTGCTTAGTATGTACAATATCAGCACTGTTCATACTGGTTCCCGTGAGATCCTATGCATTTTTTTCCACATAGGATTCAGGGGCGAGAGCAACAAGGAGGGAGGGGGCCTATTTTCACACAAGAACAAGAAAGAGCAATCATAAACATGGTTCTGGCCAATAATGCAATAACTCTCAGAGAAATTCAAGTCAACATCATTGGCGACGATGGCATTTTCAATAAAGTTCATCAGGTCTCTCTCTCAACACTGGCACGCATCCTGAAAAAAAATCAACTTCAAATGAAACAACTGTATCGAGTGCCTTTTGAGCGGAATTCGGAGATTGTCAAACAACTGCGGCATGCATATGTGGAGGTATGTATTGTTCACTTTAGCACTGTGATGTTACACACTGCAAGCTAAATTTACTGTGTATTAGATCCATGCTAAACTACACAATCTTGTCTTTCACTGTATTACAGAGAGTTTTACAGATGGATGCTGAAGAATTCCCACACGAGTTTATCTACATCGATGAGGCAGGGTTTAACCTCACAAAATCAAGAAGGAGAGGCAAAAACATCATTGGCCACAGGGCTATAATCAACGTCCCAGGACAGCGTGGGGGTAACATCACCCTCTGCGCTGCAATTACACAGAATGGGGTCCTCCTCCGTCATGCCAATATGGGCCCTTATAACACAGCTCACATTCTGACATTTCTGGACCAACTGCACAACATCCTCACAGTGAACCAAATACAACAGATGCACTGCATTGTCATCTGGGACAATGTATTATTCCACCGCTCTGCACAGGTCCACAACTGGTTTCAGCACAATCCTAAATTGTCTGTGCTATACCTTCCACCATACTCTCCATTTCTCAATCCAATCGAGGAGTTCTTCTCAACGTGGCGGTGGAAGGTGTATGATCTGCAGCCCCAGGCTCAAATGCCCCTCATTGAGGCCATGGAGGAGGCCTGTGACCAAATTGACGCCATAGCCATTTTCAAGGATGGATTCGACATGCACGGCGGTTCTTCCCTCGTTGTCTTGCTAATGAAGATATCGCCTGTGATGTCGACGAAATTCTCTGGCCTGATCCAGCTCGGCGAAGAGATAATCCCTAATATTTTCCCTGCTGGATTTTCTTTTCTCTTTTTGTCAGTTCCCCGCCCCCCCCCCCCCCCCCCCCATGTTTTTTTTTTTTTTTTTGATTGGGTGTGTATTTTTTTTTTTTTTTTTTTTTTTTGGTGTTATGCACAGTACTGTTGTAGCATGGACATCTTTTGTTGAAATTTTGACTGATTTAGATAAATACATTATATTTTCATCACTCTTCAGCATTGGTCTCGTTTTGTATTTGGTGAATTTTTAGTATTGTATATTTGCACTTTCTCTGTGTACTTCACTTACATTACTCAAATAACTGAGGAGTAGAATTGCTAAAAGTGTTTTAGGTTAAGCGCAGCAGTGTGTCAGACAGAATTAAGTCATATGAAATGTGTGTGTTTTCATATGGTAACATAATATCATTTTTATAAAGTAGTGTATAGTTTTTACAAGAGTGTTTCATTTTGCAAAGGATGTGAGGTGTTCTGCTAATTGTGTGTATGGTTGTGCTAATTGTGTGTAGTGTTTTGAAAAACTGGGCCCTCTATTCGAAATCGTGCTTAAGCAATTGAAAAAAACTGTGAGAAATGTATCTGATTAAAGCATTCTGGGAAGGCTTTCCACAAGATTTTAAAGTATGTCTGTGGGAATGTGTGCCCAATTGGCTACAGTACAGTACACAAAACCCCTTGTTGCCACAAAATCTGATATTTGTGATATTGGCTATATAGATATAATTTGAAAAAAAAGCAATTCACACCAGTCAATTTAGCTTTTTTGTGTTCAGCATTAATCCCACAAAATATTTCCCAAATATCATGTTTTGGTGGCACATGAAACGAAGTTTTCTATCCTCCCTACTATACCAAAGATATTTCTGAACCAACATGAACAAAAATCATCAGTCAATAAATGACTCCACTGTGTACAAAAGAAGTTGTAGCAAAGGGAATGAATCGATTGTGTGTGTGTGTGTGTGTGTGTGTGTGTGTGTGTGTGTGTGTGTGTGTGTGCCATGTGATTACTTTGACGCTGTGCGAGGGAGTAGATGAATGCTGCAGGTTGCAGGGTATCGTATGAAGATAATGTATGGCTGCTACTGCAACAACATATTAGGAGGGCATTCCATGTATTAAACATGAGCTCTGCCAGGAGAAGTAAAGCACACTTGACATGTTTCCTTTTTCATACGGTCGCTGTTCACCCAAGTATTGTCCTGTTCTGCTTACAAAATGCTTTGGGGATTTCAAGTGTGATAAACAGGCCGTTTCTCTTGTTGATTTATTCAAATGTATTTTCTTCTTGTGTGCCTTTTGACATTAAATCATACCTAAAACATCACCATCTGACATTCAGTGTGTGTGCCCCCCAGCATCTACAGGTGTGCACTGTGAATATCCTGCCTGTTGACTGCAGCACAGATTACATAGCCTTTTTCGTAGTTTTTCCAAGTGTGACTGTGGCCAACCTTTTGACTCAATCCCACTGCCCATACACAACAGAATTCTGAACAGATCACTAGGGGGAAATGTAAGGTAAGGGCGCTCCGTAATTCGAGTGTGAACCAGAGTGAGGCAGAATGCTCGATGCCTGCTGGCCTGTTAGCCTGTGGCCACCACTGCTGCCTGCTGTGCCTGGTAGAGATAAGAACTGCTTTGCATTTTCATGTGTTTGGATGATCTAAAGATTTATTATTTTTGCTTCTGTCATGACACTACATAGGAGTTGATAGACTTTTGTTCACTGTTAAAATAAAACATGTAGCATCAACACAATTATCAAAGTAAATGAGTTAAACATGTTCATTAGTTATCAGTTTTATAGCTTAGCTTTAGCCTAAAGGAAAAGTAAACTGAAGATCTAATTTGACCAAACCAGAGGTGAATGTGTCAGGAAAAAAAAACAGCCTGTTTAAATGGTTGGTAAAAGAGAGACATTTAAATTCAGATGGTTTAGACTGGTATCATTTCTTTCTTGTTTGTTTAGTGTGGAAAATAGGTGTAAAAATGTTTACATTTTGTAAGTTGACTTTGTTTATTACATTAAAAATGATGATGAATGGTTTGAGATTATGTTTTGTTATTTCCTGTTTTATTTTATAGCAGCCCAACAGGAGATACACTCTGTGTTGCATTGGGATTTTATAACTAAACTATAATGCACAATTTTTACTTTGTCTGTGTGGAAATCTGATGTTTTCATATCGTAGATGGCAAAGAAAGGCGTTAAAACGTGAGTCTGAGGCTGCAGATAAAACATATTCATGTCAGCTGATAAAGTTTTATATGCCGTTGAACTGAAAAAATGACAAATCGTTTTATTGAACACCCAAATCCAATTTGACTGAACAAAACTGGGGCCCTGTCAGGTACAACCCTGTCACATCATCCTGATACACATGTTTACGAAATTCTAATAAACTAAATCGTGGTTTATGTTTGCGGTTTCAACACGGCACATCTCTCCAGCTCCTGGGTCCTGTCCCTTCTTCCTAGTTTCCCTTCAGACCTGCTTTGCCCCTCAGTTCTGCCCTCTGGTGGCCCTTTGAACCTGCTCAAAGTTTGAGTGTTTGGCTTAGTTATTTCCTATTTTATTATGTACTACTCTTTATGGTACTCATCTCACGTGTCATGTTTCACCTTCCACTTCCTCCCTTTGTGTGCTTCCCCTCTCTTTTTATGTGTACACCTGGGTTTGCTGAGTCTCCAGACTACAGTTCTCCACAACACAACAGACATCTTTGATGCATTATTGGTTCACAATCTGTTGTTAATGATGTATTTATTATTATCATTGTTTGAATGTTTTGAACTAGAATTCTGGTCATATCTACGCATTGCACATTTATTTCTTATTTTTCATGGTCAAACACCTCAAATATGTTTACTAATTTAAATCAAATGTATATAAGCAGGAGCAACGAATGAGGCTGAACACACACACACACACACACACACACAGTTTTCACACAGTTTGAGTCAAGATGAACACAAAGAAAACACACAGGCCGTCATATGGACCTTATTCTGCTATATACATTGATAGCAATCTTTTAATGCATTTTGAAAAAGAGCCAGTTACATATAATTTACTTATCTTAGCTCTGATCAGTGTATTGATGAGGATTAGCTAGGTTCAGCAGTGCAGTGGTAACAAAAAGCCATTTAGCATTGGGATTTGATATCTGTCAGTCCAGTCTTATCAGCCAATATCTAGAGGGAAAATCTTCCATACGTATTTATAGTCTGGGAACGATTAGATGATTCTAAATTGGGAAGATTATAACTAGGATGATGATTGATAGCTGGGAAGCATGTAGGGGTTTCAGAATATTGGTATTATAATCATGCACACATTAGTTTAGCCTTAACCCTTAAATAACCTAAATGTCATATCAATGCTTATATCACTATATATAATATACTAATATTATCCGTTAACAAGCCTCGAGCAGCTGTGTTTACACAGAGAAAAGGTCTATACCCAAACCCAGTTTCGCACATATATAATAACAATCTGTGAAAACACTGTCAAACTCAAGACTCCTTGATTAACATTTTAACACCCACATTAAAGCATCAGGATGCAAATATTGCTTCATTCATTTGCATTACTCCACAGCTCAGTGGGTTTCATCTAAATGTTTTCCCTCCTACACACATCAGGCCGCTTCAGGCTTCTGTTTTATGAACGAGTCACTGGGCACACTGAAAGTATGATCAGTTAAAGACATGGGAGTAAAACACGCTCTGATGACTCTTTAAAGCTGGTTCAACATATGTACTGTACGTAAAAATGTTCCTTGAAATTGGGTGGAATGTATGTTTTTGTGGTGGTACAACATTAAATCATCTGCAGAACACCCCATACCATCAACAAGGGTGTAATTCTGGTGCTTTCCTTCTCTCTGAATTCCTGTATTAGATTAGGAAATTATTATTTTCGGGAGCATCCATCCATCCATACCATTATCCGTAACTGTTTATCCCTTCTACAGGGTTGCGGGTGGCTGGAGCCAATCCCAGCTGACATTGGCTAAGTGGCAGGGTATACCCTGAATAGGTTGCCAGTTAATCACAGGGCTGACATAGCAGCATACTATGTATATTCAAGTAGCCATATATGTGGTTTAATAAAAAACAAACTAACATAAAGGCCATGTGAAACCAATTGACAAAATCATGTATAGGGGTAAAAAAGAATGATCAGTCAGTCACTGGTTATATAGGCTCACTTGAATTTCTGTTTATAAAATAGCTTAACTCAGCCGAGTTTCCACAAGAACAATTTGGTGGCACATAAACATAACATAATAAAAATGTAACAATAATTATAAGATAAATCAAGTTAAATTAGGTTGCAGTCAATGTTGCAAACAAAAGAAAGAACAAACCAAATATGTAGGAAATATGTTGTTGTTTTTTTTTTTTTTGGGGGGGGGGGGTTCGTAAAAATGTTGAGGGTCAAGAATGTGCTGTTGCAATAGTAATTGAAAATATGAAGACCTAAACATAATCAGTAAAGCTTAGCTAGTAAAGTTATGTTATTTTAAATGTTCACAACAACTACAGTAATATAACAATGGTATGATTGAAATTGCATTCTGCTGGCGTATTAGAAAAAGAACAATGAGAGATGGAGAATGAAAGAAAAAAAAGATACAAGAACATACAGCCCAAACTTTACTCAAAACAAGTAGGGGGTAAGATTTTTTTCATTGCATATGTTAACATAACATTTTAGTTACAATGTATAAGCCAGGTAAATGGGCAGAGTGTGCGATGTTTATCCAGTGGATGTGTCAGTGTTTCATTGACATGTTCCCAAAGATCTTTCACAGTTGTACAAACCCAAAACATATGCATAATCAGGCCTCTTTTAGAGCAGGAACACTTGTCACATTGATCATGTTTAGTAAGCTTCAACCTGAATCTGAGCTGTTGTGTAAACTATGTACAAACATATTCCATATTATAGGCCAGTCCAATTATAGCCAATAAAAACAGCTGTATAAGTGGATCAAAACGTATGGGTGCATCCCAGGGTCCTCTATATGTTTTAAGAAACACAAGGTTGAGCATGCTTGAGAAACTTGAAAGAGCAGAGGCCATTCTTAAATCTTAAGAACACACACAACCTGGTTAGGCAATTGGGGGAAACTGAAAGGTCTGGAGTCATTCAAAAGACAGGCATTATTCCAAATAGGGGAGAAGTTGTGAAACTGACATGTGAAATGCAAGTATTCATCTGCTTGCTACCATATAGACAGAGAATTTGATAGAATAGATCCAATATGTATTTGTGTTGTCTTAATCTTCACACCACAAAACAGCAGATCTTGAGGTCTGATATGGTACCATGGCACACATGAGGAAGAGTTGAGACAAATTATCAGTGATCCTAGTTGAAAAGACCAGTAGTACCATTTGAAATTGTTTGGGGGTGTGTTATGGTTGAAAAGGTAAAGGTGGGTAAATTCAGAGGTTAAAAACGACAACATTTCAGAGCCTTCTTGGACTTAGATGTGTATAATTTGGAATAAAGGTAGGTGCAAATTTAAAGAATGTGTAAAAGAAGAGTGCATAACTCACTGTTGACATAGAGTTGTTTGGATTGATTGAGTCTCAATGCCAAATTCTTGTTAAATTTTTCTGCATTTTCATAGATATTTTTTCCATCCAACATCAGTTATCGATGTTGTGTAGTGACTAACCCCCAATTTCCACTGGATATGTCTCCACTGCGTTGTGTCTCCGCCACGCCAGCGGAGCAAATACGTTTCACTTCAGTCAATGTGTCAATCCCCACCAGGTCCGCTGCCCTGCGTATCCGCTCCGTCCCAGCTCCGGCAGTCCGGAGCCCTCCGGAACAGATATGCAGGACTCCTATATCTGGCAGATGCCGGAGCACGACGCAGCAATTCAGCTGAATTTAGCACCGAGCAGACAGGAAGTCAAGCGCTAAAATAACAAACAGCATCCGGTTACCTTTCAAAATAAAACACTCGGTGTTGACATCAGCACACAAATTTCCAAAAAGAGACAAACACAAGCTCTTCTGCTAATCCCTCTGTTGGGAATACTTTGTGTTGTTGTTTTTAATAACACAGACCTATAACTGCGGTCGTGAGTGATCATGTGATTATCGCGGGAACTCCTCTGACACTTTCCTACAGGGCATGAGGATTGACCTGCTGTTTCATATGGAAAGCTGGACAGTGCCCATAGAAGGGCCTCAGTCCTCAGTAGGATCGGTAATTGCTCCTTTGGGCGAGGAGGAACAGGAGGGGCACTGCTAGCTAGAGCACTGCTAAATGACCTCCAGCAGGCTACTGGTGTGCATGTTTCTGACCAAACTGTCAGAATGAGACTCCATGAGGGCGGCATGAGGGCCCGACATCCTCTAGTGGGACCTGTGCTCACAGCCCAGCACTATGCAGCTCGATTGGCATTCACAAAAGAACATCAGAATTGGCAGATCCGCCATTGGCACCTTGTTCTCTTCACAGATGAGAGCCGGTTCACACTGAGCACATGTGACAGACGTGAAAGAGTCTGGAGATGCCGTGGTGAATGTTATGCTGCCTGTAACATCATCCAGCATGACTGGCTTGGTGCTGGGTCAGTGATGGTTAAGGGAGGCATATGCTTTGAGGGTCGCACAAACCTCCATGTCATACCCAACAGTACCCTGACTGCCGTTAGGTGCCGGGATGAAATCATCAGAGTGATTGTCAGACCTTACGCTTGTGCTGTGGGCCCTGGGTTCCCCCTGTAGCAGGCCAATGCCCTGCCTCATGTGGCTGGAGTTAGTTACTTGATTACTTGATAACTGCAGATGCTAGGCTAGGTGGTAGCAGAGTGCTTGAATCCTGATGATTACAGTAAAATCATGATGACATAATTTAACCCATTTGACAATTTTGGCAGAGTGGTGCACTCTGTATTTTGGCCGGTTGATTCCACAAAAAAATAAAAATAAAAACAAAAATAAAAATAACAAAACAAATCATTCAAAATCATCAAAATTATTCACCACCTAAGGATCTGAGAAAAAAAGATTCACCTATTGTGTCTTTAAAGAGTTAAGCCATACGCATAAATGGATCACAGGAACCTGCTCAAAAGATCAGACTGGACTGTTTTACAATTTATCTTATAATGCATTTTTATCCAACTGGGTGTGTGAGCATGTGTGTGTGGGTGATTTCCTTGCAGGGTAGCAGAAGACTACATTATCATGTATGGTCTGTCCCAGGCTGCCTACTAGAATCTATACTGATGCTATCCTGGCTCTGCCGACAAATCAGTCAGCCATATAAAGTCATCCAGTCACTCAGGACAAAAAGCATGGTGCCACTGAGCAGCCATGAAAATATGGCATTAAGTCAGCAGGAAAAACAGTCTCCACAGCCCCCCCAAAATTAAATAGGGTGAGCACTAAGGGATGTGAGCACTGAACCTTTCAAAGTAACACTAGCGGAAGTAGTTATCCTGGCCACTTTTCCAACTCAAAACCCTTTGCTTTGTTAGTATTTGAAGCAAAATAGGCAAACGTGGTCAAACTGCAGGGATTTATTTACTTGGTAACTGTGTGTAACTTTGTTTGGTACACCGAGGTTAGCTTGCCAGTACCATACACAGAACCCTACAAAGCTTTACGTTTAGCAGCCTGCTGGACAATTAGGTCCTGTCTAATACAGATCATTTTCCCTCTCTAACATGTGCGTTGGTAATGTTTTTTGTAAAGAGGTGGCTTAAATGGCTGGAGGCTTAAAACAGAGCTGACCAGAGACACAGTAAGTGGTGCTGTTTCAGGTGGGTGTGAGCTAACCAATCAGAACAGACTGGGATTTTAGAGACAGTCTCAGACAGATGTTGAGTACAGTGCTGCTGCTTCTAAAACAAAACTGTTTTTTTTAGCATTCAAGACTGCAGACCTATTCTAGTAGTGACCCAAAATTAAATTATAAACCCCAAAATGAGTATAAAATGTCTCCTTCAAGAGAACTGTCATCTGATGTGGTTGTTTTTGATTATTGTTTATTGGATATTCATGACCACACATGGCAGTTTTTCATGGGTGTTTTGACTCCTTGCCTTAATTTGTTTTTTCTCAACCTGAATATATTGAGATTATCTAGGATGTGTCAGGAGGACAGTGGATTGACAGAGAGAAAGGGAGGACAGGGGAATCAGAGTGTCAGGGTGTGGGGATGAGATGATTATTGACATGGACGGAGAGAGGTCAGAGAGGAAGGAGGCATAATGGGAGGATTAAATGTCATAACAAGGACAGCAGAAGGAAGGAAAGGTCGGAGACAGAGATATACATAGGTAATACGGATGGATGAAGACATTAAGAGAGATGGGGACTGGAGAATATGAGAGAGATAGACAAGGCACAACCAAAGTAAATGATAATTAGGGACAATTCTTCTTAAACCAGGCTTACCATCCTACTGCCAACCTATTTATCTTATTTAGGCAGCACAAATGCCATTGGGTAAAAAAAACCTTTATCTTCCTGAGAATGAATTCACCTTAAATGAGATTAACCTGAAGTAAACATGGCTTTTTAGAAACAGAACAGTCGATGTAGCCCAGTGTGGGACCATTACATCCACTGTATAGGAGACAGTGCCAGATTGTTCTTATATAAAAGCTCATGCAAGCTTTAACAGGAATGTGAGGAGCCCCTCTGGGATACATGGTAAGAACAAACACTGCGTGGGAACAGACTTATAAACTGTGTGAATGGTTTTGTTAATCGTGGGAATGGATTCCATACACTATACCTAGGCACACCATGTAAATGCTGAAAATGGCAATAATGATATGCTGACTTTAAGGTAGATTCAGGTAGAATGCTGACTGTATTTCCCAATGCCATACAGCATTTTAGCATGCTAACATTTGCAGGTGTTTATCCACAAATTCATATTTTGATGTGATGATGGCAATACATAAAAAGTCAGGGGATCACCAAAGTTATTATAATTTCTTGTCAGTCCATCCAATAATTGGGTTCGTTCTGGGTTCGATACCCACTTAGGCAGTACCCATGTAATGCTCCCTCGGGATTAAATGCATAGAACCAGCTTCAGTATGTTGGGCATTATATGTGACATAAATAAAGATTCTTATTATTGTTCTGCGCCAGTCCAGCCAGTTGATGTTGAGATATTTCATAATTGAATGTTGGTGGAACTAGAGTGAGGGTCAAGGGATTGCCAGAGTCATTAGGTTTCTTCCTCTAGGCACCATGGATATGTATAACTTTATATTGACCAACATGAATTTCACTGTGTAATGGATACGTCAGATATTTTATATCTTACTTCGGGGTTAAAGGGGTGACCCAACAGATAGATGTACAATCTTATAGAGACCTGCTAAATCATTGAATTGGAGCTGTAATTTGGAACATGTTGAATCAAGACTTGCTGTGATTATCCAAATCACTGTGATTGTTGCTGCCAGGCATACTCACTGGTGGGAAATGTTCTATACCCACAGGGAGTGGTAAATCCATAGGGAAACCATGGCAGCAGCATCTGTGCCACACTTACAGGTGTATGAAGAGTCAAATGAAGCCTGTGGTATTGGTGATGGTAACTGCTTTCTGGCATTTAAATTTTGGTATTTTTTTCTGACCACAAAAGCCACAGGTTGTCAACTAACCTGACTGATTGGGAATGTGTCTGAGACAATCAAGCAAATGAGCCCCTCAAACACTACGTTAGGCCTCAACATCCAGTAATGTAACAAGGAACTGTAAAACACCGAGAAACAGTAGTACAGAAGAAATTGACTTGGAATTGACTGGAAATGGTAATTTATGAATGGATTTACAGTATATGCTGTTAGATATGTTGGAGACAATGTCAAGCCACCACAGAGGAGCTGCAACTGAATGGTCCCCTGATGTGGCATCTTTAAATGGACTGCAGTCATACAGCAATTTTACCCAAAGCACTTTACAATTTGCCTGTCAGTCTCACACATGGATGCACCATGCGAGGAGCTAGCCAATCCATCAAGAGCAACTGTGGTCTGGTGTCTTTCTCAATGACACCTTGACAACAGGTCAGGAGGCATTATGTGGGATCCATCAACCCACAACATGGATCAAAGAAGGACCTGCTCTACAGTACCTGCTTTATTCCTTCAACATTGCTACTACTTCGAATGTCAATACTAGATAGAATATTTAATAGAATTTATTCTAAGACATCATCCTTGTCAGGCCTAGGCTGGAAGGAGGACTCAGAAGCAGGGCGAGAACAGTTAAACCAAGATTTTATTCTGAACACCTGAGTTTCTCCTGAGAGATGAGTGACAAACCAATGGCTATGAAACTCTACATAAAGCAGAAACATGAAAAGGGTAAAGGGGAAGGGGGACAAGGCGAGGAGAACACAAAAAAACAAAACAGAAGGCGCTCCAAATGGAGGGAAAAATAAAAGGGCGAAAACTGATCTACTCTGACGAGGACTAACTATGAAATTTAAGCAACAAAGAACGCTCCAAAAGGGAGGATATAGGGGCTACAAAAGATTACTCTACACTGATATATCTAATAACAAAGAACAGAAAGCGCTCCAGAGGAGGGAATCAAACAACCAAAATACAAAATAACAGAAAACACTCCAAGGGAGGAAAATCAACAGCAAACAAAACCTAGCTTCACTCTGAGCTGGAAAAAGTTACAAAATAAGGAATCACTCTTCTGAGGAAAAAACAAAGGAATCGAGAATACAAACACACGCTTGGTCTAGGAAACAATGGCTGTGGCAAGGCCTTGAGGTACATGCAGGACGAAATACTCTGGCAACAAGACAGGGGAAGACACAGATTATATACACATCATGGGAGGGAGCACAGGTGAGAACAATCAGGGATTAGGGGAGACGTCAGACCGGTGACACAGAAGGAAGGGCAAGTGACCTGAAACGAGAGGAGAGTTATTTTTCAAAATAAAACATGAAATTTACAAGACAGAAAACCCAAGACAAGACGACCCTCACCGCGGTGTGACAATCCTGTAGTCATAGTCCTGGTCAGAGCTGTAACATTACTGTACATAACTGAGGTGCTGTAAATCACCTCAGTAATCCATCCTGTCTTCAAACTGGCATCCGCTGGCTCCAGTCTGATGTCCAGCTGTGTTCACTGGGAGGCTGTTTAGCCCCATTGACCTGAGCTCCGTTGCCTGCAGTGACTTCCCCTGTGATCCAAGGTCATAGCCCACTGAAACACTGATTAGTTAAAACACAAAAAGACAGATGAATTTACGGACACAATATACAGTATGAGCTGTGCCACTCAATATATTATGAATATTTTTACTAATTTTATGGAAAGCAGTTTAATGAGTGGACTCATTGTATCAGTGATCATTTGCCTGTCTTTGTGGTTCATGACTGTGACTGTGGAAAAGAGAAAGAGGAACACAATATCAAATACAGGAGACTGAGAACAGAAGATTCCATAAATGCATCTAGAGTGGAATTGCAAGCTCAAAACTAGGAAAAAAAAAAAAAAAAAAAGAAAACCCTGGCCTTTCTGAAGAAAAAGATATTGACATAGCATATGAATCGTTGCTAGAAAATATTTGAATCAACATATGACAAAAACTGTCCAATAAAGCAATATGATATGAACAACAATTAACCCTAACCCCAACCCTAAAAAAGACTACTTCATGCAGACAATTTATAAAATATAGAACCAAAGAGGCTGAACAAAAATCTAAGAAATCCAAAAATAAACTCACTAATAGTATGAGGAAAATAAAAACAAAATGAAGGGCATATGAAATGTATTAAACAATATTATTTGGAGCATTTCAAAAGTTAATCTTGAACATTGTTGATTATACTAAGTACTTAAATAATATCAATGATGTGGTTGGTGGGTTTAATGATTTTTTTGTAAATGTTGAACCAAAGTTGGCTGAAAAAATCAGGGACAAGCATCTGAAAGAGGGGGAGACTACTGAAAACTACACACAATTTATCTCAATACTGTAGAAACAAAATGAATCATAGACATAGTATAGACATGTAAGAATAATACATCTACTGACTGGAACAGAATCAATGTGATGTTTGTCAGGAAAGTAATTCACAGTGCTGCAAACCTACTAACCTTCATCGGTAACTTATCTACATCAGTGGCATTTATGGAGTTACCAGAACAAATGGCTGGTTGTATTGACTATACAAAGTATATACAATAAGTTTTCATATATATAAAAAAAAAACATTTGATACCATAAACCATGTAATATTACTCAAAGAATTGGAAAGATATGGCATAACAGGGGTTGGTTTGGATTAGGTAAAAACGCTATATGGGTAACAGGCAACAGTTTGTGCAAATGGGTGATTACATATCAACATGCTTAGACATAACTGTTGGGGTCCTTCAGGGTTCGGTATTAGGTCCAAAATTGTTTATGTTGAACATAAATGTTAAATGTTTGGTGTCCGGAAAAGTAAAATCAGATGACACATTGTTCTTTGTTCTGTGAAAAAAACAGCCAGCCACAGAGCTGATTTTGAGCCAGTAAACAACACACCGACTCAGAGCTGCAGTGTCTCTGGGCTTGTTAGGTGAAGCAGACAGGCTTGGCGGTGGAGCAGCAGCAGGGCAGCCCTGGGCCGTGTTTGCTCAACCTAAAGAGCCTAGAGACTCTCCTGCAGCAAAGAACAGCTCAGTTCACAGTTACCCCGACAGGAGCAGCAGAGGAGGTTGGTGTGTTGGTGAAAATAAGTCAGAGGGCCCTATCTTATACTCGGCATAAGGCAAGTCATTGCTAGTTTCAGACTAAAACAGTTGTCATTTTCACGCCAAGTGACCACCTCATTTAAATAAAAAATGTGCTTGCTCCTACCTATGCGACCCTGGGCGTGTTGATCATAAAATGATATGTGGTCAGTAACACTGATGGAGGATTGCTATCTTGAGGCGGAAGAGAGCAACAGCACCATTGACCAACTAAAAACTGGTCACACTGTTCATAGACTCTTGTTTTATGATTTGAGAGGCTGCTTTTAGTTATTTTAAGTATTTCCATGAACACAGTCATGTAAAGTAACAAATGAATCAACACAATTAAAAGCTCAGAATTTTAGCTTCTGAAATAAATATTTTTAGAAAGAATCTCAGTTTATTAGGACATCTGCTTTACTTCAAACTATTTTACCGTATGAATCTGGACTGTGTGTGACCTTTCTACATGTACAAGAGCACAGAACATTTATTAACATGAAATACTAACGTTGATTAGTTGGTGAGTCAGGAGTTTTAAACAATCAATGAAGTTTATCAGCTGTTCTGCATGCGCAAATGCTCATGTTATTATTCAGATACAAATATGGTTGCTGCTGCTATAGCATCGCTGCAGGTAATGTTATTAATATTTTCCTCATTAAGGACATATCTCTCCCCTCTCATCCCACCTGTTACTGATCAGGATGACTTTTTATGATTGTCCTGCCCGATTCAGCGATAGTACTGACTGCCCTTGGTAGATCCATCAACTTTGTGAGCAAAATATTAACCTGATATCTTTGCAGCTATCGTAACAGTCCCGAGACGGTTTCACTGCATTTTTTTTAATCGCAATATTGCAAAATTCGGTGTATTGTTGTATTCCTAGTCCTCCTGAGTTATCGGTAACAACCTCCACGAATAAGGAAAACCCCAGGACAGAAGAGCATGTATTGCCCATTCAGTTCCACCTGCTGCTTTTAGCTTTGAGAGCATGTTAATGACTGAGGGTGACTCAGATTTTTATAAACTCAGATCCTCCCTCTTGTGGACTATGACAGCTGGGCAGTAAGAACAAATAGACAGAAATAAGAAAATCATCCTGAAACTATGAAAGTGTATTTACCCCCATCTCCAGTGGATATTACACCCTTTGGAAATCACTTCAGAAAAAAAGAAAACAATTAAGAAATTCTGTGATACAACTGAATTTTCTGAAAATATGTCCACCTTCCCCAGGGCTCACATATTCTGACACATATTCTATAACTACTGCTTTCTATTATTGGGACAGCAAAAAAACTTTGAAATAATTAGGCACTTAGCCAGCCTCACTGAAACGCCATGGGATAGCATTAACATCCACTGAACTCCTAAAATGAAGACGTTTTTTGAAACTATTTAGGAAACCTATAAACTGTACTGATCATAATCAGAGGCAAGGTAGAGTGGAGTGCTGATTACATTCCTTTAACTTGGATTATACATAAATCCTATATTCACAGTGATGACAAACATTCAGTTGGAGACAAATCAACCTCTGGGTAAAAAATATAATGTTATTGTTAGAAAGAGTTTAAAATTAGTAATATATTTACTCAGTACTTTTCAAAAATATGGTGACAATAACAAAATGCTTGCTTAGTTTCACAAACTGGAAAATGACTTCACAGCTAAAAATCATATAGGGACTTCATTTATATCAGAATCTTACATATAATATAATGGGCTTCAAACTTAACTGCTAACCCTTAAAGTGAGCAGGCATGCTTCTGTAGACCCTTTTGCTTGCCTCTTTTTAAAGTTTAATTGGAACCACATAAATTGATCGCACCATGGAGAGAGAACCCCTTACCCGAGGGTTAATCCGCATGCCACAGTTATTTTATTTTTTTTGCCTAAAGCCTATAACTCAGGCCCAGGATTGAAATGTGTGGCCTTTGCTCCACAGTTGAGCAAGGCTATGTGCCCAGATGAACCTCGGCCAGTTTTCTATTAAACTTACATATGCTAAGGCTGCCTTTGCTTAAAAGTAGAACAAGTTAAGAAAATGGTTAAAAGTTGCTATGGGGCCTGCAAAAGTGAGACTATATACCCTGACCATGTGGAAGGCTGATGTAAATAGTAGATTAGTCTGTGTGGTAGAGTTCACCGTTGGGCCTCATCTTAAATAGGAGGATCCAATCTGAATTAAGTAACTTATACAGTATACTGTACTTTTCACTGATAAAAAGTGCACTGAACAAATGAAACCTCTATTGCAGTCAGTTGAATTTCCATATAATGTGGCTTCAGATGATTCTGGTGAAGCCCAGGAATTACACTTGAGAATTTCTACTTATTTATTTTTAAAAAATATCAAAGTATGTTGGCTACTTGTATAAAGAACAATCACAATATATTATAAAGCGCCTTGATCACTAGGCTCTCGAAATGCTTAGATGGACAGGGGCTTTCAGGATTAGCCCCCTACAGAACATATTTATACATTCACAATACTATGCATAGCACATACTGTATACTGTATAGTGCAGTGTTTGTAACTTACAGAAAATGCTTCTGATAAGATAGGCCTACTTCACATTAAATATATTATGTAGGATGGTGTCTTATTATCATGTATAAAGTATATGTTTAGTATGCCTACATTGACAAATTCACATAGCATGTTGACTTTAAGCAATATATAGTGCAATTTCTTTCCTCACAGTTCATACATAAATACAATAAAAATAAAAAAGGGGCCTGTTGTCTCGTCAGTTTTTAAACAACTGCAACATGTATTTAAGCTAGTAGTTTAACTAGCCTGCATGTAGTTCTCAACTCCCCAACACTGGATATACTATATCACATTCACATCCTCAAAACACCATTCAGGCTCCGGCTCATGGGATGTTATTAGCTTCCTTTGGTTCATGTTACTAGCATATAGGCTTTACAGAAAGATTACAGAAAAAAAAGTTTGAATTATAGAGCGATTTAATTTGTTTTAACACTTCTACTGGGGGGGGGGGGGGGGGGGGGCTCATTGACATGTATTTGTTAGCTAACATGATATAAAGAGGAGATAGCCTAATGTAAGATCAACATCAGCCAGGTTTGCCTCTCTATTATTATTTCTCTGGTAATGTTAAAAAGATTTGTAAAAGAACAGGTAGGTTGCTGATGTAGTTTTAAAATTACATACATTTTCGTTACCCAGAAAAGATCAAGGCTTCTCTAGTTTTTGTTTAAACTGGAATGACTTGGCCCCAATTTGGGCTATTTTTACATGTTCATAAAACTTCACTGACTGTAGACCTTCAGTACTGTAGACTATAGAGTAAATTATTGGTTTGATTTCAGGGGTGGCAAAAACGCGTGCTAATATGCCCTCTTGGGAGGCAAAAATGTGTGCTAAAGTGCCCTCTTGGGAGGCCATGAGCCCATATTTTCTTTTTTTTTTAATTCATTAATTTATTTCTTTTTTGCAAATGGCTGATGGGCTAATAAACTTTCTAGATTTTATTTTCAATTTACAATTCAGGCTAGGTCAGTTAGATTCATTGTATTTAGTAAATGATGGAATAAATTGATAGCAGCTAGATAGATGGTAACTTAAGTTTTAAGAACACATTCCCGTTGTTAAAATAAGTCCATTCCATCCATTTAAGTATTCAATTTTAGACACACTCTCTCTCAAATGGTCACATGTCAGTGGGGACTTTATACTGACTGAGGTGCAACCCGGCATCCTACTGCTGTGTGAGGTAGGTAGCTAATATAGCAAGCTGTCTATTAAGTTACCAATTTTGCATTACTAAATACTAGTGTATGTAGCCTGGAAGTGCTATTATTAGGTAGAGATGTCTATCACATGTTAAAGCCTAGGCTGAGGACCTAGCCTAGCTAAGTCTTGCGGGAATAGCTTTTTAAAGCTAGCCAGTAAAATTAAAAGTGGGGTTAGCATTGCATATCAGGGTTTCCGCCAGGTTTAAGGTTGACCCCCCACCAGGCTAAGCATTTGGGATTTTTTATTCTATTTTAATTTTTAAAAATGCCTTTTTAAGTGCACAGCTCAGTTGGAAACATATACAGTGGCTTGCAAAAGTATTCACCCCCCTTGAACTTTTCCACATTTTGTCACGTTACAACCACAAATGTAATTGTATTTTAATGGGATTTCATGTGATAGACCAACACAAAGTGGTGCATAAATGTGAAGTGGAAGGAAAATGATACAAGGTTTTCAAACCTTTTTTAAAGATAAAAAACTGAAAAGTGTTGTGTGCAAAAGTATTCACCCCACTTTACTCTGATACACTTAAATAAAATCCAGTGCAACCAATTGCCTTCAGAAGTCACCTAATTAGTACATGGAGTCCACCTGTGTGTAATCTAATCTCAGTGTAAATACAGCTGATCTGTGAAGGCCTCAGAGGTTTGTTAGAGAACATTGTTGAACAAACAGCATCATGAAGCCCAAGGAACACACCAGACAGGTCAGGGATAAAGTTGTGGAGAAGTGTAAAGCATGGTTAGGATATGAAAAAATATCCCAAGCTTTGAACATCTCACAGAGCACTAATGAATCCATGGGATGGGAAGATGGATGGAGCCAAATACAGGACAATCTTGGAAGAAAACCTGTTAGAGTCTGCAAAAGACTTGAGACTGGGGCGGAGTTTCACCTTCCAGCAGAACAACAAGCCTAAACATACAGCCAGGGCTACAATGGAATGGTTTAGATCAAAGAATATTCATATGTTAGAATGGCCCAGTCAAAGTCCAGACCTAAATCCAAGTGAGAATCTTTGGCAAGACTTGAAAATTGCTGTTCACAGACTCTCTCCATCCAATCAGACTACACTTGAGCTATTTTGCAAGAAGGAATGGGCAAATATTTCAGTCTCTATATGTGCATCGCTGGTAGAGACTTACCCCAACAGACGTGCAGCTGTCATTGCAGGGAAAGGTGGTTCTACAAAGTATTGACTCAGGGGGGTGAATACTTTTGCACACCACACTTTTCTGTTTTATATTTTTTAAAATGTTTAAAAACCATGTATCATTTTCCTTCCACTTCACAATTATGCACCACCTTGTGTTGGTCTGTCACATAAAACCCCATTAAAATGCATTTACATTTGTGGTTGTAACATGACAAAATGTGGAAAAGTTCAAGGGGGTGAATACTTTTGCAAACCACTGTATGCCCATGCTTCATCATAGTTTGTTTCTTTTGAGGTGTCAAATAAATATTTTAAATGTGTATTGTTCCCTGTGTTTTTATCACAGAGCCCTATTGGGTGAAGAAAACACACTAAACTCCAGAAGACTATTAAGACCAGGAAATACTTTGAAACATTACTGTTGCAATGACTTTTATGTTGGGCCCCTTTTTGATCTATATTGAGCCAGAACTATATCTCACAGAACCAGTTTGGATTATCTGGTGCTAATATGGTGTTAAAATGCACTAGAATACAGGAAATGGCATCTACTTAATTGAAAATGACCCCCTAGGGTTTTATTTTCTTCATACATCCATGTCTCTGTGTGTTCTTCACAGTCCAATGTTGAATCTACACAGTTCTCGTGGATGCTGATCCTAACTACAAATTAGCTTGAGTAGTCTGTCTAGTTTGTCTGTTTTAAGGCTATATAATGTGCCATTTGTATAACACATGAACATGTCTAAAGTGCCCTCGGCAACACACAGAACTTAGTGCACTCTTCAGTGGCAAAAATGCGCTGTATGTGCCCTTTTTTTCTTTTCGCCCCTGCCCTTCAAAAAGTCTGTGCATGCCACTGCATATTAGCATTGTCATTGTGAACAATATAGTTTCAAGATGATTTACTACAATGCGGAATACCTCAGGTGGAGCAGGTGAACAGTTCTGCCAAGTTCTTATCAGCTTTCAAGAGGAACAATAGAAAGCATCCTGACTGAGAACATTACAAACTGGCATGGTTCATCATGGCCCAGGACAGGAAAGCTCTACAGTGGGTGATGAAAACCAACCACTGGTACATCACTGGTACCATCTACAGAGCATCAGTGACATCGGTGAAGAGAGACATCTGCACAGAGCCCAAACGATAGTAAAAGACAACACCCAGCTAGACACAGTCTGTTCACCCTGCTGCCATCTGGATGCAGAAGTTTCAACTGCTGGACCACCAGACTACAGAGTATCTTATTTCCTCCTGAGGCTGTGAGACTCCTGAACTCATTGAATTGACGCTGGATCTACAATGTAGGCTTTTCATGTAGTACATCATAGCCTGATGTGCACCTCCCCATGGGGCTCATGTCCACATCGGCTTTTGGGGCAGAAAGTCATTTTCATGACAACAGTATTTTCTGAAAGAGATTTTCAACTCAAAGTGGCCTCACAAAGAAGGGGGAGCACTCTAAAGAAACATGCTGGGTACTGCACCATATCTCTTTGCAACTGTTATTTTATTATTGGTTTATGAATGTGATACAAAAAAACAAATGCTTTGTTTTTTGTACAATTGATTGTAAATTCAGATCAAAAATAGGGAACCGGGAAAAGAATGGGCTACGGGCTGAATTTAATTTTGATATTTAATATATCTTTGCATGGGTTTTTTCTCATGGTTGGTTTGTCAAAACAACCAGCAAGTGGCAGAGCTGATGCAGTGGATTATGAGCCAGTTGCTCAGCCAACACAGCGGATAGACTGGACGGGGGAGGCGGGCTGCCATGCCGCTGCACTGCCATCCGGCCTGGCCACGGCATCTAACAAGCCCCAAGACCCCAAGAGGAGCAGCAGGAGACAGGGAGAAGGGCTTAAAAGATCAGTGTGTTTACACGGTGAGCTACAACTCATGAAACGCCATAAACAGAGCAGTTTATTAGCCAGACCTACCGTGTGAGTCAATAAAGCCATAATAAATAACTTCTTGGGCACACAAATCAGACAAATATTGAAGTGGAATAAGGCCTGTGGCCTGTTTTTTCAAATTCCCTATTTTTTTCTGAGCATTAAATTGAAAGTACGAAAAGCAAAATATTATTATCATTTATTTTTTCTGTATAACGTTTTTTCATTTTACAGTTTTGGATTCCTAATTGAATTACAGATTATCCAATGATACCCTGACCTGAAACACTGCATCTATCACAATTGTTGCTTAACTATGTAACATTTTGAAGACTTATCGTTGACTGTGTTGTGGCTGAGTGAGACCTCTCTATGGTGTCCCCGTTACCGAGAATTTACTGTCAGCCGGACAATTAAATGCAGGATTTACAAACTTGTCAGGTTATTACGGCTGCTAGCTAGAAAACAAACAGTATGACTGAGGCCTGCCGCATACCAATAACATAAATATTCTCCTCTGTCTCCAGCACTCAGTCTCTTTCTGCTGTCTCTTGTGTTCACTATATGTCATCCTTCACCCGCCTTGGTTCTATCTCCGTTCCCATTCTCTCTGAGAGGTTTATTTTTTTCTCTCAGGTCGCCTTCATATATCTGCAGACCAATGTTCACTCTCTTTCTCATTAACGTAGCGTAGCTTTCCCCTTCACCTCCACATTGTTGGACTATTTCTCCAATATTTTGTCCCTTTTCATCCAATTTCTCATGCCTTCACTCTCACCTCTCTTCCCAAAAGGGTAATCACTCTTCCTCAGGTTCCAACCACACCTTTGATTTGTAGTTACATATTCTGGCTATAATTCATAGTTGTGCTGCTGGCAGAGGTACTTATCTCTGTGTTCTGTCTGCTATGGGATTTATTTTGCTTCAAGAACACTGTTGAGTGTGTAGGTCACGTCTGCCTCTCTATGTCTTTTACTTGCATGTGCATGTGTACATATATATGCCATAGTAATGAATATGAAAGGTGATTGCTGCCCCTCAACACGGAAACAACCACACCAGTTTGAAGGGAAATCAATTTGTAGAGGAGCTAATTCCTGGTGGCTTCACCCACCACTGCATTCTGGCATGGATGTGAGTGTTTGTGCCAAGGCTTATGAAAATGAATGCTTCCTCACAGATCAATACTTATCTGCTACATTTCCCCCCTTGTGTAATTAGATAAACCGCCAGGCACGGGCATTATTCATACATGTAGACATGGATCTATTGGTTACAGTGTCAGCATGCATATCATCAGTGTTTGCTGCTGCCTGACAAAAACAGCAACCTATATATTTTTCAATTTAACTGATGGTAAATGGTACCAACGGAACAAACTGCCCATGATGAACCCAGCAGACATCACTGAGGAACTGCTAGAGTTAACCATAAACTGGTAAATGGTTTCAATTGCACATACTACATCACACATCTTTACTATGTTTGAGATCAAGCACTGTCAAAAATGCTTTCGGTGTATCTAACCAACTTTACTTACTTGAATTGATTTAGCCGTGATTTTAAAGACAAGACTTCGAGTCTCCTGCCATGTTAGCACCTCTGTGAGGCTGGTGGTACAGTAGTTATCTGAGGTCTTTGGACTTTGGAGAGGACGTCATGACATCCAAACAGTATATTTATTTACGCTGATCATATCCATGCTAAAAGCATATACGCAGGCACAACACTATAAATGTATGTCTCCCGACTCTAACCGCACCCAGGCTAAAAGCTTGATTAGATTGTTGCTGTCAGCTCTCATCATCCGTAAATGTGTGTGGTCTGTTGCAATTTGTATGTGACCATGCACACGCACAAATATGCATTTAGTCCGGCACTTTTTTTGTGTATGCGGTGCATAGCGTTAGCTTTGATGGATTTAAGTTGCTTCCACATATGCACTTTCTAAGTCTGTAATAGTGTGTGTGTGTTTGTGTGTGTGTGTGTGTGTCGGTGAGAGTGTTTTGGCCAGCCAGCTGTGCTCTCATCATATTACCAGGGGTTGTTGTGGCACAGCAAATAATTCATGGCCCAGCTAACCCAAGCCAAGAGACAAGTAGGCTTGGCTTGTACTGGATGTATGTGGCGTAAAAGTGAGCTTGTGCTGGTGTATGTTGTGCATCTACTAATGCATGTGTTTGTTCTGTGTAGTTTGGTAACAGATGTGTTAACCAAACACAGGTTTGTGTGATTAAACATATTTGAAATGTGTCAGATTTGATTTAATCATCAGTGAACGCACGGAGAGGATTATTATATTAGAGTGAGCAGGTGTATTCATGACAGCTACATGTCATCATTGTGGAGTCTGGTTTTGAATGAGGAGTGATTGTGTGCAATTGGCACTGAAGCAAATATTCCAGTCCTATTTATTTTTACTCACATGTGTTGTGGTCTCAGTGCAAACACTTGTTCTTAGCTGCACGGAAACGTATCCTCAGCCAAAAACTCTGCATTGTACACAAACATACCCTCGGTGAGATGTTTTGTTTTCATCATGCCAACTGAATAGCAGCATTATCTCTTTGGCTTGACCTGTAAACCAGTGAGAGCGCATTACAGAAAGACTGAGAAGGATTTATAGAGAATATTAATTACATATGTGAATATGTGAATGAACTGTGTTTGTGATGATGCCTCACTACCAATGTCCCCACATCCAGAAAAGCCTATGAACCACAAGGTCATACTTTCCATGTATTGTTTCTGTATATTTGTGTTTTTACTGGCACTTCTCCCAGTACCTGGATTTGTATTTCTTGTACCTTAGTTGCTATTCTTTATTACATTATATAATCACATTAAATTATGAGAAAAGCTTGATTTTACTATTGTAGTTGGTAGAGGTGGAGCTTGTTCTGAAGTATTTTGTGTGGAACTGCAACTAATGATTATTTTCATCATGGAAATAATCATCAGCCTTTTAATTCACATGCATATCAGATAGAAAGCAAAACAGGTAACATATTTCAGTCCATTCCAGTCGACTGACAAACCCAAACCGTGGCCCTCACTGTTTTGTGGAGCAACTTTGTGTGTGTAGTCTGCAGTGTCAGTGACTTCAGGCACGACTGTTAATCTTTAAAAGAAAGAAGACGTCTCTGTATCTTAAGTATTGCACGCGCCACCATGTGCACTGTCTGGTAAAGTGTGCTCGAATGGACACTGATAAGATCCGAACAGCAGCAGAGCAATGAACCCTCAGCCACATGGCAGAATAAACACAAGTTGGGGCTTCACAAAGTGACTGAAAATGTGGTCAAAATGGAGGAGGACCACAATTCAAAACAACAGTCCAATGATTCTATCAGGCTTTTAAGGCTTAAAGAACAGCAAGTAATGTACATTTTGTGGAGAAGAAGGCTCAATGGTCCTTCCAGCTATTGACCTCAGTCAGCAGCTAGGGCAGGTGTATCCGATATCACTGATGAGCCCCTGCTTTGCCTCCACACAGAGGCTAGGACTAACACAGGACAGAAGCAACAAGCAGTCTATGGATTAATTCCAGCAGTAAATTGATGCAGAGTGCATTTCAGAATGACATTGGAATAGCCAGAGAATATTTGAAGCTGGTCAGTATCACATTGTGACAGCCAGATAAAATTGCAATCCACACCAAAATCAGATTTACATGCAAGGACCAAAGAACAAGTGAAAGGCCAGACTGGGATATAACTCATACTTAAAGGTCCCATATTATACTGTTTTTCATCAATTTCACACAGCTGTCAGAGGTCCAACAACACTGTATTCAATATGTATTGCCCCAAACACATCCGTGGTCCTGCATTCCAGCTGTCTAAAAGTCGCTCTGCTGAGCTCTATTCAGAGCACTCTGTTTCTGTGAATGCACCTTTAAATGCTAATGAGCTCCGTCTGTCAATGTCTACTTGGGGAGCCTTGCCTGCTATGTCACTCTCAGGGAGAGGAAGCCCCTTATGCTAACAGTAGCATGCGCTAATGTTTACGGTGGATGTAACACTATGGCTCGCGGAGATTTTTCCGTTCAACCGAACCAGTTTGACCCAGAATCGGACCCTAAAGGAGAGGCTCCGGAAGAAGTACAGACTCTGCGGCTGCAGCAGGACGTTTCAGAATGGTTAGTGTGGCTGGATAATGTTAGTTTGTTAGTATGTGTTGTTACAGTAACTACCATGTAGCTAATGGCTAACAGCTAGCGAAAGCTCCTGTGTTGGAAGTCTCCAACATGTTTCCAGACTTTTTACTGTGACAACCAAGCTCCATCGTAATATTATTAACACCAAACGCCATTGCATAGCGGACTGAAGTGGAGCTAACTAGTTAGCCAATTTCCAGCTGACTTCACCATACTCGTCGGCAACTGTAAATACTATCAAACTGCGGCGACACTTATTGGCTTAGGTGCAGTGCAGTTGCTGGGTCCGGTATGGTTGAGACTGATCCTTTTACGAGGGTCAGTGTCGAGGCAAAGCCAGCTTTGTACTGACCCTCATTACTGAAGCAGTCCAATGTGAAGTGGTTAGCACACACATACAAGCTAACACGAACCGCAGCCGGCACGTTGTCATTAAAAATGAAACACAACCACGGTCTCTTCTGCTGTTCTGTAGCTGGGACAGAATATAGGCACTGATGTTGATTTATGCAACCAACAACAGAGCAATAGTGTGTCTAGCTCTGAGCGACAACGTTGCGAAACACTGCTGCCCATCTCTGATATCTCCTATCACCGTGCAGTGGAGGCTGGCCTATGATAATGACTCCTTTCGTAACGTAACAAAAGGAGCAGAATCTGACCAGCCTGTAGGAGCGCCGTGTAACCAGTGGGTGGGCTGCAGAGACCATGCAGTAATCTCTTGTTTTCCTCATTCAGGGAGTTGGCAGGCTCAGGGAGGACCAGCTTATATATGTAGAGAGCAGAGAAAATGTGTTTTTTATGATATGGGACCTTTAAAATCTAACGTCAGTCCATCAGCACTATTCACAACAGACCACCTTTACAACAAATGTTTCTTGAAAGTGTTTTTATTAGGGCTGTCAAAGTTAACGCGTTAATAACTTGTTAACGCAACATCCTCTTAATGCCGTTAATTTTTTAACGCGCGATTAACGCTCGGTATTAAAAAAAAAAAGAAACGCGCATTGTTTGATTTATGGCCGTCGATGGCATCTGTAGTCTTGATCCAGAGGGTGATAGAATAATAAGAAAGGGAATCAGAAGAAGAAGAAGCAGGGTTGGCGTTAGGGAAAAACACGGTGGACTGAAAAGCGAACGCGAAAGGAAATGGAGAAACGATTTATGAACGCCAAACCACTTTCAAAACACTGCCAGATGGTTCGGTCCATAGGACAAAAATTATCTGCATGTACTGTCGACATGAAATGAGTAACCATTGAAGTACGTTGAGTCTCAGATATCATTTGCGAGCCAAACACATGGCAGATGCAGAGAGCCCACCGCCCCCACCCTCGCCAAAAGCAGACATCACCATGTTTTCATCCCATTTAGGGTAAGGGGATTTTTTTGAGGCTTTTATTTTCCTGCATGATTTGAAGTGTTGAATTAACATTTTCATAAAGCAAGCATATTTGCCCTTTCTTATGTTGTCTTAAAAGTATTAAGAACATGAAAAAAATACATTAAGGTACATTTAGAACAGAAAAAAATGTGCCAAAAAAATTGCGATTAATTTGCGATCAATCGCGTAATTAATTATGGACAAAATGCGATTAATCGCAATTGAAGAAATTAATCGTTTGACAGCCCTAGTTTTTTTATATCAGTGACATATCTTTTAATTATGTTACCACATATAAAATGCTTAAAAAACACCCAGAGTAGTGAAAAACAGCCAAGTTTCTTTAGTTTCAAGAGTTGGTAAATTACACTTCTATAATTTAGCCTGCGTGATTATATATTCATTTGCATAATTTATGGGCAGGTTTGGAGTGTTTGTTTTGCACCTGGCATTTTTTCAGAGCTCTAACTTTACTTGTGGCGATCATCCTTCCCAGGTTTTTGCATGCAACCCTCAAAATCAATGCGCATTTACCAAGCACATGGGAATGAGCATGGTGGCCCTATTGATTCACTACTGGGGAGTTGTGAAAGATTAAAGAATTGGATTTCAGGGTCGAACTTCATTCATGTCCTGTAAATCTCCCTGAAATCTGTTCAGCCATAAACATCTCAAATCGAGGGACTAACTGTTTTCTAACCAACAGTTATAGATTCTGTGGAAAAGCTCTGTTCTTCGAGGGAGCTCTCAAATGGACCCAAGCAGCGAGGAGCATTCTGCTGAGAGAACTAAACAAACACACATGAACATTAAACCTGAACAATACCGAAAGTAGCATACAAGGAGGTGGCTGGAGTGGTGAAGGGGGCTGGCATGAGCATATCAGCAGAGTAATTTAAAATGATAGGTTGTAAAGGCTACATTGTACATTGTGCATTATTCATCACTTCATTATTCAACATTGCTAGACCCACAGCTGGTGGAAAAGCTGCTAAGGGGTCGTCATGAGACAACTGATGACAGTATGGTGCTGATTTCTTTCCCATATCCTCACCACTCGAACGTGTTAACTACACAGCACCGCTGTTGGTTTTTGTAGTGGTAGGCCCAATGGTGTTCGTGGGGCAAAAGCAACGTATTGTTAATGTGCATGTAAGTAAATCTATTTTTATGTTTAGCGGTGTATATGGCTGTGTGAGGGATTTTTTTATATAAGATGTTCAGTTTTTTGTTCCTCATTGTTTGGGTTGAGTCCCTCTGAGTCTCTCTGCCTCTTGTTCAAAATTAAATTCTCTTCCAGCTCAACTAGCTTTTGTTTAATGTGGCATTGTAAACAGTAGAGCCCAATTAAACTAAACCATCTGAAAAGACGAGGGACTGAAAATAAAACTACTTTGTAAATACTGATACTGTACATAAAGAGCTAAACCATAAGCACATTTACGAGCAATTGTCTTGAGTCTGACGCTTGAAAAAGTTTCATGCAGGCAATTAATAATAGAAAATTATATATTTATATAATTCTGTTCTCCAACTCATTTCATTCATCAGTGGACATTATGATTTGTTGGTGGGGGGTTTAGTAAAGCACATTCAAAGCCTGCAGCAGCAGTTTATCAGTATGTAAGTAGTATAAAATAAACTTTATATGTCTGAAGTGTCATGATTAGTAAAATAAAGTTTGCGCTTCTGTGGTTTCCTGTTTTATTTTGAAGTTGTCACCCTCATGTGCTGGGTTTTGCTTTTATTTCCTCCTATTGTTTGATTTCCCACCCTTTTTCTGTATCTATGTACACTGTTCCTTGTAGTTGGTAGTTGGTATTTTTTGGTACTGTACTCTGCGTAGTTTTGGATTATGTGTTTTTTGGCCTTTCATTTAAAGCTTGTTTTCAGTTCCTAATCCTTCCTGCCTCCCATGCGTTTCTGCATTTGGGTCCTCACCTTACTATAAATTGTAATGGAACGAACTGACCATAATGGACCCAGCAGACATCGATGAGGAACTACAAGAGTTAATTGAGGATTTAGTATGCCTTCAAGACATGTGGAGTCCCATCTATGTGGGGCATAAAGAGGCTGTCATATCACTGACAAAAGGATTTCCCCAAAGCCCCGTCTGAGAGAAAATGGACCATCTTTACTCATGGACTTTCTCAAAACCCTCAAGCCTCAGCTATCAGCCGAACATGTTAAACCAGCCTGTTTACCTCCCATCAGCTTCAGTGTCTGCTAGCCTCCAGCTAGCTAGCTTCCCGTCAGCTCCAGTGTATGCTAGCCTGGTCAATGTTCTTCCCTGTAAAGTCTTAAATGTGTTGAACAAATGACTACCACACTGTGACACTCAACCCCATCCTGGTGAATTGCTTTCACAAACTTGTTCTTTAGCACATCAATGATAGCATCCCTGCCAGCAAGGACCCTCACTATTATGCTTTAAGAACCTTAAAAATACAACCTGTATGTACTGCCTACACCAGAGGCATTACACACTTGTTGTTTGTTTACAGAAGAATACACAAAGCCCCTTTTATTCCAGCAGACAACATAAAACTTGACTGTAATTGGCTTTGTGTGCTCTCTGTAAACCAGCGTCTGTTCTACGAAGATCTTTTTATTATGTAAATGAAGCATCTCTTTGTAATAGCGATAACAAGTTGACTTGTCCCAACAGCTCCATCTGAGTGCTACACCTCTCGCAGATCCCTTCACGTCAGTTTCAGAAGAGGAATTCTCTGATTTAATATTCCATCCATACCATATCAATAATTTAGGTTCATCAGCTTTGTAGATTTGTCCCAAAATCTTTACTATTTGGATCATATAGCTTGTGAAAAATAAGCTATTATTACAATGTGTCAGATGACTTTTAAACAAAATTTAGGTGACCTTTAGTTAAAAGTATCAAGGGGGCAAGGGGGGCAAACTTAATCTTGACATGATTTGTGATTTTATGAGGGGGTGTCAGAACAGTTGAGATCCATTTACTCCTGCCAATGGGTGTGGCTGGTGGCAGTACCTGACTCAAGGGCTATTTGTGTCAGGTGCCAAAACAGAGGAAGCAGGGTAAATGTTCGTACTCAGGCAGTGAGAAGCTAGGCGAGTCTCCTCACTACCAGCTTAAGCATATGAAGGCATATCAGCAGAAAAATTGATAATTTCACTATCAGATTTCACTAAATGTACTATATTTTCAATCACATTATTACACCATTACCATTACAGCCATGGCCTGTGGAAACCCAGCCCTTGTCTCCCTTGTATAGCACATGCACGGCTACTGGAAAAACACAACTTTAACGCAGCTCTCCGCAGTGAGCTAAAGCAGCTCTCTGCAGTGCAGAAAGGCAAATGAGAAAGAAAGAAGATTAGAAACATAAAGGCCTCTAATTCCCTCAAACTGGGCACAATTCCAAGAAAAAAACCCTCATGAATCAAGTGGGTGTGACCAACTAATCTGAGCAATTTTACTGTCCTAATCCTGGAGCAGTACAGCCTGAAGCTGGGGAAGTATTACATTTGTGGGATGGATAGGCTATCATCAGGTTGATTCAGGGTGAGCTACAGTAATGTCCAGTCACATCACTCGTATGAAAACAGCAAAACTATGCATACTGAGGCAAAGCCGTTCCAGTCTCAACAAAAACAAGATGTTACCTTTGAACAAACGAAGGCATCTTTGATGGCAGTCTTGATGTTTGGGTGATGCCTAATCCACTCTTTACAGACAAATGTATTTTCTGTTTTTGCGACAGAATAAACAAAATGTCTTCCACAAGTTCAGGGTATCAAGGTGAGATGTCCCCCAGCAACTTCTTTTAAACAACTTTGTAACTTATTTTTCTTTTCAACATCGCACAAGCACATACAAGTTTAACTGGAAATGGGAAGTGGAACAGACACACTCCCCAAGATGTTCACGTTCCGAAACATGACTCATTAGTGATTACTACATCATTACATGATTACTCAGTACTCATGGGGCAGAACACAACCATCTTACAACTACAAGTTTTAAGAGGTCCCATGAATTTAATAGAAGTCTGAAGATGATTTTCTTCAAGAAAATCCATAACATAAACGTGAGGCCCTAGGCGAGATGATATTGAATGACCCAACAATATTGCCTGCACTAGAGCGGACGGGAATGACTGGAACTCAGTTACAGTGACCCACAAACTGAGGTTGAGACAATGAATGTGCAATATATTCAACATTTCATGGCAGTTCCTCCCGATGCTGTTGAGATCTTCAGTCTGGACCAAAGTGGACTGAGTAATCAACACTCACATTCAAATGCTTTGCCACTAAAATGTATTTTCAAGCAATACCATTGATATGGGACATCTTACCAGCCTGCTATATAGAGAAGCAGAGAAGATTATAAACTTGTTTAGTTGACTGTGGTGCTTTAACATGCTCTTCTTGTAACTACACGCAGCATATGGTTTCATATTAAATGTAATGAAAGGGAAGAAACTCATCAATTATGTCCTCCAACTGTGTATTTATGAAATGCGTGTTAATTAACCGTGATGCAGAAATTGTCTTTGATCAAATTTGGTTGTTTGATGTGCATTTCAGTGTGTGTGTGTGAGTGTGTGCGAGCGTCTGAGTGAGTGTCAGACTGAACAGGTAAAACACAGATTTTTGTATAAATTGTCATTCGGAATATATATATATATCAGCTAGTTTAGTCTAGCTACCGGAAGACGCCGATGTCAACCAACAGGTTAGTAGCTCCTTGCACAAACACATTGTTTTAACTACTTTCTTATTCAGTTTGAGTCATACACTCTACAGTGCTGTGTGCTAAGGTGTCTGCTGATGTTGCATAACTTTTGGTGTGAGATGTGGAGCATGTTAAGACGCTTAAAACACAGTGTAAAGTTCTGACCCCATGCTGTTAGCGTTCAATGCGAAGTCTCCGTTCACGGAGCTCTGTAATGGCTGGACCAAATTTGTTCGCGTCTTCGGTACTGGCAAGTCAAGGGTAGCTTGAGCAATGAAGCTGCATGTTTAAATCGACCGAAGTTCTCCTTTAACTACACGTTTTTTATCATAAAGTGTCAGGTCTCTATGAATTTTTGAAACAAATTACATGCATTTGCATTTTATCGCACAACCACTGAAGATTTCATTCTTTTTGAAAAATGTGTGATCGACAACTGTTGTGGCAGACTGGCAAGTAATAAAAGCCACTATGGAAAAAAACCCATGACGTCTCAGTAAGCATCTGCTTCATGCCTTTTGGCAAAGAGGCAAGAGGGTGTATGTTGTGATTTAATTTTCCATTTTGTCTTTGTTACAGTCCAAACATCAGCAGGACCACACCATCTCCGGCATGAAGCCTGCTAATGGCAGTATCCTGCTGTGGGGATGTCTCAGCAGCTGCAACAACACAGGAAATAATTGGACTCACGAGGTCAACGCATTGTCCTGATGACCCCCTCAGACTGCTGCTGAGTATCAGTGGCCCAAAATATGTAGACACACATTCTCACTAGCACACATTAAGGTTTGATATAGGTTTATTTGTTCAACAGTGACATAGTATATAATTCTGGTGCTGCCTCTTCTCCTCTGTTGATTAATTTATCAGCAATGTTAGATTCTCTGTTACTATATTTAAAATGTTTCACTGTTACCTGAAGATTGCTGAATATAATACCTGAATATGCAAGGAGTGCAAGGACAAGACAGTAGGCTAAAGTAGTTAAGTTTAGAAAAACTGTAAACTTGTACTTTTTCAGAGAATGCAATACAAAATATAGTGTTTACTGAAAGAAATTGTTTTCTTATCTTGCTCTTCCATTTAATGTGTTAGTTTAATGAAAGCAAACTGATTATGTTCATAGTTCATACGAATTTCATGTATCTCTGCTTTGCATGTTGACTGTCCTTCAACTACTAATATATTAAAATCAAGGCAATACATTCATTTCTAAATTTGATATATTTGAATATGTGAAAATTGCAACAGTAAACTTTCAAGGTTTCATGTTATGACTAGATATAGAAAAAAACATTTTCAAAGTATATACTTTGTGGATCTAGGTATGGAGTATACATTTGTGAATATATTGCTTTAAGTGAATGAACAAATATAAGATAATCACAATGAGGGTAGTGATGCTCAAAGTCGCCAAAAGAAGCAGTCAGCCAGGTCACCTAATATCTTGATATCTCCATGTCAACCCAACTCATCTCCCTCAAGTAGCATTCTTCTCCATCAGGGACAAAAGTCTGATATCAATATGGGTTAGGGTTAGTTTAGGTTAAGGTTATGGCATCTTTGTCTTGTTGTGACGTCTGCACAGGCTGTTTTGATTTGGCACAGTAGTGTGGTGATTAGCACTACAGGATGGAAGTAAATAACTGCTGGGGGGAAACTACTTTGGAGGCAAACAGGTGGGGGGTCTTAATCTTTTGAAACTTAAAAGCAGGCCATTATAATCAGCACAAGTTATTTCATTGCATATCATGAATATTATTAAAATTAGTTAGTGGAATAGTTTGTGAGACAATCATATTTTTTCCAGGATTTAGGGGTCATGTCCCATTACCCCTCTGGGGTTTCAGCCTATGCCCTACATATGTGTCAAACATATAATGACTGATAAACATAAAGATATAAGGATATACGTATACCCAGTTTAAATGTGGATACATACAGCAGTGTGGCATAAAACTGCGGGTGAAATGGTGTGTCCACTAGTACATGAAATGCGATATTGGAGTTTCCTCTGCAAAGTGTTTTATTGGAAAGAGACCAAATATATCAGCTAGGTGTACATAGAAGTCTAATATAAGCACTGTTTACCCAGACCATGTCACTCTAAAATGTCCAAATGTTGCTTTTGATCTTGTAAACACTTCTGTTCTACTAAATCCATGAAGATGATACAGAAGGGTATTAGGACCAAAGTTTACAACACCCAGCCCAGCCACAGTCTATTCTGGCAAACGATACGGAAGCATCTGCTGCCATACCACCATATAACAAAGCAGCTTCTTTCCTCAGACTCCTCAACTAATTCTCAGCACTCCATTCTTCACCCCTTGTGTTGCATAACAGGACTACGACTTGTATTTTCGTTTTGTAAAATGACAATTAAATAAACCTTTGGGATGGGTAAAAACACGTTTTATTCACATACGAATCATGAGTCTTATCTCCCATGATTCCGAATCCATCCACAAGTGTCAAAAGTCGATGTCCTGAATGTTAATTAGTGCCTTAATATTGATGGAACAAAAAAGGTGGAACTTAACTATGAGGGTGGTCAAGTTCCCGGACAATTTACAGTGCACACTCACTAGAGCTGTCTTGTAGTTCATCATCAAACAAGGCAGCATGTCATGGCTCGGGCTGCCCCGATTTATTCGGGGACATATGATTGTGTGCACCGTCCTTTTTTCTCTGTTTTATTTTCAGTATGGAGAGCGGCAGGAGGCGGGGCTGACCCACTGAGGCAAGCGCAGCGAGGCACACCTGGTTTCCATCTTCACCTAATCACCCGCTCCATAAGAAGCCAGCTCTGACTCGACTCCGGTGCCAGATAATTCTGTCTCATCGGTAGAGCTTGTCGCCAGCGTTTTCTGCGTCCTGGTAACATATCATATCTGAAGAGAATTTTGCCCTGACCCTGTTTTTGTCCTCCTCGTCAGCTTGGTGCCTCGCTGCCCTGCCTGCCACGAGCTCGCCGCCAGCCGACGCGGACACCCTTTGTTTCAACTCGACTCCAGCCGCCAGCCGCCGCGGACTCCCTCAGTTACACCTGTCGCCTGCCGCCTGCCGTTTTGCAGCTGCGGACATCTTCTGTTGACCATTTTTGCTCCTTTTGTTAATAAACGCCTGTGTTCATTCACTCAGTCTTCCGCTTTTGGGTCCTCCTGCTTCGACACACCGCAACAGAGCAGTTGCTATGGTTCCTTTTATTCAACGACTGAATAATTACTTTTGCAAGATAAAGATGATCACATTTTTGTAAATACTTTTCATGTCATCACGAGTCGCTACAACATATTGTTAGTGCACTGACCTTTTCTATTCCATCATTTGTTAACCAATTTGTGAGGTGAGAATTGTTTTCAGTCAAAAGTTTTGAACTGAATTGAATCAGACAGCCAACAAATCTAAAATAAATTGAACTGTGTGATTCCCACCCCCCACTTTGAACCTTTAAAAACTACATAAGATTACTTTTGCAATATTTCTGGTTTAGGCCCTTTTCTGATTTTGACAAACTGGACTAAGTGGGAACTACAAAACTGAATTACCAAGATGTCAGTTCATCAAAGCGAAAATTTTTCAGTTATACATGATAGCTAGGTAAAATTCAAAAAATTGAGTTTAAGCACATAGCTAAGTCTAGATGTGGCCAGATCCCCACGTGCAAGCTTTCGACTCTTGCTAGCTGTTTGTTCCTGTGAATTTCACATTATTCCTTAAACAATACTCTTTTCTGTGGCATAAGGCTTTTAGATGCCAAAACAGACTTTGTCCTAGTATATAATTTAGTATATAATATATATTTTAGTATTTTGACCAAATGTGTAGTGTCTCTGCTTTGGCTTTTTACTTCATGTAAACTGTAGATCAAATCTCTCACAACTGTAGTGAGCCTACGTGCAGTTTAATGCGAGATCAGCAAAAATTTGTATGGAGCCACATTTTTTCAACATTCTAAAAGCCGTTGTATCACTGATTCTATTTATACATGTGTAACTCATCTGAAGCAGTCTAATTTGATAGCTAAGTGTTTTAACTCTGCTTCATTAATATGTTCCCTGTATTAATGTAAGACATCATGTCATGCTTTCTGACTTGGCTGTTAAGCCTATTAGTGATAATCTGGTAGCGTGTTGAATATTCAATCTAGCTCTCTCATTAATTCTTCTTTTTTTTCTCCTGTGATTGAATAAAATATTCAGTATGTGTGATGGAAACAGTGGAGAACACAAACATCCCCCAAAAAGAAAAAAAACAGTAACAATATAAAGATCAGCCTCAAAAATCACCATCAAAAAGAGCGCTAATGTAACTCAAAATGTGCATTTAGCCAAAATTACGTAGTGGTACTCCAAAGAAAAAAGAGCATATATATTATAAGTACATATATTTTTACAGCCCCATGTCCTGGTTGACTTCCAGTGATATCAACCATGTCTAGGGTTTCATTATACAGCAGGTGAAAAAGATCCTGCATGGTCCTTCACCTCCGGTCTGACAATAACTTCACCATGAATATTTGATGAAGGGACATAATAAATCAGTTGTGTACTAGTGGTTAACAGTGGACAGTATATCCAGCGTATGTGTGTGTGTGTGTGTGTATGTGTGTGTGCCATCACTCTGTCTAAACATTATGGGCTCTCTCCACTGTCAAGGCCATTACATTTGACCTTCCAGGCCCTCTTGGCAGCTGTAACTGATGGCATAACAGACTTAATGGCCATTGAACTCCACTGAACCAACAGTACATAAATCAAAGTTTTCAGCTGTGTGAAGAAGAGGGTTCAGACAGTCCCAGACCACTGAAGTGAAATCCTCAGTCCACTGGTCAAGTGTAAAACAATTAAAGCATTGTCTATAGTGACCACATAAGCCTTAGTTGGCCATATACAATGTTTCCTATCTGACCATTCACAAACCTGGTGGCGCTGGTGCAGTTTCACAAAGCTGGCTCACTTTTAATCAGAAGAGATTACCATTGTTACCGAAGCTGCTGGATTAATCAATCAGATCATATCAAAACCTCCAAACAGTTCAACCACTGACTAATCACATAAGAGGAAACATGCAGTTATCATTCCTCCAGGATCCTGACAGTGACAAACAACCAGTCCAAAGTCCCGCCCCACTTAGTTGTAGGTGGGACAAGCTTGACAATAGCTTCAAGAAACAGCAAGGACTACAGAACATGATGGAAGGATATATTCGTGATGTAAAGTTTTAGTATGTGGCAAAACATGGCAAGTTGAGGTCAAGTCATTCCTGTCTCAACGAAAAAACAAGTAAGCCTTGATCTGTTTTTGCTAAAAATATTTGATCTCATCTTAAAAGACATCAGTAACCAAGCCATCTGTCCTTTTCCATATCTTTTTTTTTTTAATTTTACCACAGAAACAACACTGTTTTATTTACACTAGGTAACCTGTGAAAGATGTGAATATACAATTTGATGCGCCCTTGAAGATTGTGGCATATATGTAATGAGACTTTATATCATGTTACCTTTGATCAAACATAGCTTTCCCATTTCCTGTTAATAACAGGAAATGGTAAAGCTGACTGAGGTCCATCTGAGTGCCAGTCTCGCTCAACTGTTTTTGAATGCGAAATTGCAAAGGGCCCCATGACCAGGAGCCGTTAATCAGCTCTGAGGTGTGCATCAGAGATAAGCTACAGGAAGGGACCCACACCGGAGGTTCGGAGCTGACACGTATACATTGTCATCTAAGTATAGAGAGACCATCCTGTCCACTTAAGCTGACATCAGCAAAGTTAAGTAAAACACACAAGAGTTACTTCTTAGGGGGTGTGAGGCAGACCCATCCTTCTTTTCTCCCATTCGATAGATGAACCTTTAATCCGCCAAAGTGCCCAATTAGGAGAAGTAGCCTGGTATGGAAAATTATTTATGGACTCTAAAAAGGCCCGCACATCAGGGAAAGGGTGGTGGTCACTTGTAGATTTCCTAAGATTGAAGACTCGATAGGATTTCTGATAGAGTAGAGGGCAAAGCATTGGGCAGAACTTGGCCAGGATCTGAGAACACCAGGGAGCAGCCGCACTCTGGTTCAGACGCTGGCTTGAGATTTATTTCAATAAAGATTGCTCTATCATTCCACCCAGCCTTGCCTCTGCAGAATTCATTTATCAACATACTACACCCCGACACCTTTGATGAAGACAGCCCAGAAACTACAAGTCACCATGGTGACCTGGAAGAGGAAAGGCCACACCAGATTATTAGCAAAATAACATCCTAAGATGAAAGGGTTTACAGAATTTACAGAAGTATGGATATAATGTTGCATCATTATGTCTCGTGAAGGAATAAAAGATATTAACAAACATGTGGCCGGTTTAATGTTCATCTCGAAAAGGTGATTATCCAGCAATTGAATAAAGAGAAACACTTGAAACTGCTGCCTTGTTTGAAGATAAACTTAATTCTGGCATGTGAACACTGTAAATTATCCCTCACACTCAATATCAGGCTACATATTAACATTCAGAAAATTGATTTTTTTGACACTCAACGCTGGACATAAAAATCGTGATTCATATGATAATCAATTTTTTTACCCACCTCCATCAGAGACACTCACAGGATAAGTGACCCCAAGAGGTGCGGCAGAAGACCAAGAGAGAGGCTGAAGAGGTCGCTGGGTTTACCAGCAAAACTAAAAACTCATAGATGGCCTTATTAGACCACTACACACCTGTTCAGTGGCTGGTTATGTGTCACTCGTAGCACCTAGGGATTTAATAGGCTGTTTAAATGAGCAAGGAAGGGAGCAAGCTTGGGATTTGTCTGTTAAATGATTTTCATGTCACTCACAGCACGTTCCATTATTTATATTCTTTCCATTTGTATGCATGCTACCGTTTTAACACCCAGGCCTAGTTTGAAGTAGAATAAATTATGAACTCCTGTGCTTGGTTCATTCTCTCCCCCTTCACTGCCAGTTGTTTTGTTTTATGAACTATTCATACCGAAAGTGATGCTGCTCCAGATTTCTGTCGGGCTCAACTACAACTAATTGCAGGAAAAATACTGTGCCATTGACTTCAGACCAGCTTTTGCTGACAGCACATTTGCTATAAGACAACATGGTTGCTGAGCATGAGCCAGTTCTTGTTTTCTGGCAGAAACCGCTAGCAGATGAGCATATCAACATAGTATCAAAGATCACCTCCGCAACATTGCAAGTGCTGGATGCAGAATAGGGTGCCAATGCCAGAACATTCTGGCGTTGCTTGAAGTACAGAGTAAGGACAAGCCAAAAGAGAGGTCATGAGAGTCACATAAAAACACTCACCTGTGTGAAAAAAATAAACTTAAACCATGTGTATGAACAACACTGCCAATGCCATGACTTTAAAGCTGCAGCACTGTTTCTCCACTCGATCATTTAAAATCAGTGATGCCAAAATACTGGAAACCAACATTGACAGGGTAGGCCTTAAGCAGATGTACATTGGTGACTTTGGTTACCATTCTCTTTGACGCAAGGTAAGAAGTGGGAAACCCTCAAACTAGCACCTAAGCTAACAATAAACTGTGTAAAAGAAGCAAAAAAAGTCCTCAACCTGCTAGGTGAACTTATAGTTGGTGAAACAGTCCACAGATGCGGGATGCAGGATGTGAAGATACGCTTTTTCTAAGTAGTCTAATTCTATACCTCTGAAAGGCCTTGGTCGGGTCGGACCACTGACGAAACGATTTACGGCAGTCAGACCGGAACTGACGACACTCAGCATATCTGTTTTGTTGCTATGCTAGCCAGTGCTAACTGAGCTAAAACTTTTGTCATGGCTGATAATGAGGCAATGAAAAGAAAAGAAAAATAATTCGAACCGAAGACCAACGAAAGGCCGAGAGGGAATCCGATCGAGCTAGGGCTAAACACGGATAAACATTGGCGATTCCTTCGAGAGATGGAGAGAGTTGCGGGGCTTGAAGGGATTCAAGTCGGATCCAGAATTTGCCCGATTCCTCCTAGACAGGTATGTAAATTTTATGTCATTTATGAAATGTATTGCGGGACGTAGTTTACAGCAATACATGAATTTATACTGTTACAACAAAGCTGGCTAACGTTACCACTAGATTAGCTCTTGATACTACACTCGTAAAAACGACAACAAACGTCTTAGATCACGCATCCATTTCAGCTGTGTGTATCAGCCCAACCGACCTGCAACGATGCATCGGTAACATCCTCTGTCATTATAAATGATTCAGTTTCTTACTTAGAACAAAACATCCATCACAATCATGGTGACTTTGCTGTAACGCTAGCTCTGTAGCACCGTGGGTAATATTTATAGCTGGGAAATTGCAGTGCAACAGCAGCATTACACACAGTGACAACAGTGCACTCTTTGCATGTTTAGCCTATGTCACAGACATCACAGTAATACAGTTAGCTTACAACGTAAGATATTATGTTGGCAATGCTACTGCAGTCTTTTCCAATGCTGGGTTATTGCACTGACAATAAAATATTACTAAGGTAAGTTGACAACTAAACTAAACAGTTCTACTACCGAGTTATCTAAACTGTTGGTTGTAGGCTTACTGAACTTAGATGTATGTCTGTGTAAATTCTCATTAGTCTAGGTCAAGGCATGATTCAATTACTTAGAGAGAACTTAGATACAAGTTTTAACATTACTTTGTTTCACCGGCGGCATATTATATCACATAGAAATACAAATAGACACATTACCTCATCCATATGCACGCTGTAGATAGCTGCTAAAAAAAAAAAAATTCAAAGCAAGTCCCGTCTTCTTCCCCACGTTTCCAAAACAAATCTACACGCGCCGGCCAGACAAACGTCTTCACGACAGTGGGCGCTAGGGCTCGTGGGAAATGCGGTCTTCATTCCGTCAAAACACCACCGCTTTCGTCCACCAGGGCCGCCAAAATCAACACTAAATGAAAAGTCTGAAACAGGGGCTTTAATCAATTAGATTTTAAAAAATTGATTAAAAAACTGCAATGTAAACACAAACACAAAACCCAGAATTAACCAATGAAATTATACACTCATCCATGTGATATTAGTTCTTGATTTGAAATACTAGCAATGCTAATTTACAGACGTTCACTGACAAGGCGTACCAGTCCTGACCATCAATTGAATGAAAATTAAACCAAAAAGTGAGACACCTGCGCTTTGTGACTAATTGCGCATGCACACACACACTCACACACACACAGTCTGGAGACCAGGAATGATAACAAAAAAAACCTGTAACCTGGTATGATTTTAACATATATGAAATATAAACATAAAATATGCCCATGCATTCGGAATAAGGTGGTAAATGTACACACTTGTTGCCTCAAATACCCAAGAACATAATCAGAACATCTATCACTTATAAATATATAGATATATACATATACAAGCAATAGTTACACCTGCTGGAAAGTTCTACAATAAGGCCTACAGTCTATCTAGACATCACACTCATAATATGCCCCAATGTATAATGAAAATGCATTCCCCTTTCTTGTTTCTTGTAGTTTGTTGATCATTGACTGTTGTTGTCATTTAAGATTTGATATGTATCTAGATACATGGCCTATGATACAATTCAGGGACCAGACTTTTTATATTGGAATGATTTGATATGATTTGATTCCCATTCGGTTTGTGTGTGATACGAAAATCAGATACAATTATTTGTTTCATTTATACATTCATTTTCTCTTATAGCTAATTCTATGATGGCATTGCTTACCTTCAAATAGATATTTAATAAGACCAAGAAGTCCTATGTATTGTTGGATCTCCATGAGCAGGGTCTAGCTGAGCCGGATGTCCCTAACTGTCTATATCCTCTCCTTTCTAGTAATAATCAGTGTATGAAATCACACCTATGATTAACAATCAATCAAATGTTTACTGCTGATAACAAACTCAAAACTTAAAAAACTTAACTCATCAGTGTGCAATCAGCAGCAACTGTCCATAGACATTTAACAGTGTGCAGTACTAACAGCAGTCACAGAATACAACTAATGATAGCAACAAGTTTAAAACCAGACAGGTCATAAGTCCTGAGCAATTAAACAGGCTATACATGCTGTGACTATCTTACACCAAGCTGAGGTGTGGCTGTAAAATGTGTTAATCTCCATGTCCCTGTTCTGCATGTTCTTGCTCGTGCTAGCTTTAGTAGTCTCCTTGTTGTCTGCACAGGTTTTGCCATGCCGGAGCAGATGCATACTACCACCATACTTAAACATTGTTCTAGAGAGCTTACAATCGGCCTGCTTTTTGTCCAACTTCAAGTTCAAGTTCAAGTTCCTTCATTAGTACCCAGAGGTAGATTTTGTTTGCAGCAGCAGAGTCATTACACACACATATGGGAAAACATAGAGACAAACACACATCACCCAGCTCAGGACATTGAAAGCTAGAAAAAAGGAAAAGAAAAAAATAATCTTAAAAGTTTAAAAAGTTCTTACAGGTCTAGGTAATTCTGAGAACTTTACATCTTTCATATAAAATCCAAATCTCTTCCAGACTGCTGATTTTAGATTTGAGGGTGAACTGTAAATCTTGTTGCCGTTGTTGGACTTGGTTGGTAATGCTAGGAGAACTTTTCTTCTTGCGCTGACCTTTAAACTTTTATGAGAGTTTGAGGACCAGTGTGGAAGTAGAAGCATAGCATCTTCACTCAACCGATATATAACTTGGCCATCAACTGGTACATTTAGATCGACCCAGCACTCCGTGTATTGGTCTAGTCGTGTCTTTTACTTTAAAAGCGATATCATGAGTCAACAACTACTTGTAGGCCAATGAGGCAAAATAAAGCTCCCTCAAACAAACACATAGACAAACCTCCAGTTTCTAAACTTTTAACTGTCTGTGGGTGAATAATTAATCTATGAACTGCACACATAAACAGACACCATCAGATCCATTAATAAACTCTGAACTGCTTGCAGGCTGATAAATGAGGTGAATTACTTGAGGGTGTTTAACAGGCTAAATTTCAGTCTTGTTCTAAACCTCATTATCCCTGCCTATCCAACTTCAGTCATCAGGATGTATTAAACACCTCAGCAGGATACACACTGAGCCTCTCGGCCTTTCGTTGGTCTAAGTCTTCTCCTTTTTCAGTTGTTTATGTGAAAAAACTAGGTTTATTCAAAGGTGATTTTAGATCATTGTGTTAGGAGTTTCATGGATATCATTCACCACTAAAAATTGAATTATGCAACACTAGCAACAATTCTCACGTATTTAGTATGTTTCAGTTTGCAGATCAGCAAACAATCAAATTTGATGAAGAAAACATATTTTGTTAATGGCGGGCCTAATCTTCAGTACTATCAGACCAGAATCCAATGCAACTCTAGGTGTTTATTTCACCAGAAGGTCTGGCTCTGCACCCGAATCTCTCCTCCAGAGTCGGCCAGTTCTGAGCAGCTGAGCTGATTTCTATCCAATATGGAACAGCTTTCAACAGCAACTTGGGTTCAGTATCACAGTAAGGTTTAAAAATAAGCTGATTTTTTTTATCCAAAAGAATGTGTGTCACTGCAGGCAAGTAGGACAGTGGAATATTCTGATCTGTGCATCAATTGCACCAGTTGTGTTACAATTTGTGGTGAAAAGGTGAAGACCCAAATGCAAAACACCAGGAAGGCAGGCAGGATTCAAACGAATGAGCTTCATTTCACTAAAAGCTGAGTAAACCAAAAACCAATAGACCAAGAGGTATAAATCCCAAAAAATCTGAGTAGAAACACAATAGCTAATTTGAAGTATCAGCAAGAGAAAAGGATTCAAACAAGAGGAACAAGAAACCCGAAACATACCAGGGGATGACACGGGAAGATATGGGAACGTGCTCAGGTGAAACACAGGTGGATAAGGCAGATAGCATGGAGATCACAGAAACAAATTGGTCAAAATTTAGGTGCACATTATATGCTTGTGTAGTCTGATGGCCTTCATCATTTGAATGCAATTCTACTTCATTCCCAGACTGTCACCTAGCCATGTGACCTTTACATTATCTTTTCTACTCCCTGCAAGACCCCACATTTTTTTACCTTTCAGGAGACAAAATTGTGAACATTTTCCACACACTTCCACACAGTGTGACAAGTAGCTGGAGTTCATTCTGAAACATTTCTCTCCACATTCAGAAGACATTCAAGATAGCAGACTTCTGCTGGACATTATTATTAATTTTTGCTTCCTGGGCATTTTCCTCCCTTCGATTTCTCTCCCGTCAGATGTACAGATAGTGTGCTCGGCAGACGCCCAAGGTGGTTTTAATGTCACAAAGCATGATGGAGAGCCCCAATTCAGCCTGGTGCTGATGTATTATCACCATCTCCGCAGTGCTTTATTGTTTCCGTCGCCCTCTTTTTCTTCCCTGGCCACTTTTTCCTGCTCTTTCACCCCCTTTCCCCTTCCTTCCTTCTTTATCACTTTTCATTCCTTCCATATTTTCTTCTTCTCATTGCGCCCTCTCTCTATCACTTTCACTACTTCTATCCTTCTCACTGGGATGTTCCGTGGCTGGTTTCAGCAGCTTCTCATGTTCAATTTTAAAGGCTGTGTGTGAGGACAGAGATGTTCCACATGGAAGGAGTGCCCCATGGTACCTGTTGGATATAAGCCACGTCACAGCTAGCTTTTAATCAGTGCTTCCCTCTGAACCATTATTCCTTCCATCCTGTTCATGCGTGCTCTTCTGTTCAAAACCTTTTAGCTTATGTCTCGCATTTCTGCCGTCTTTTTCCACTCACTTCAACCGTGTTTCCTTATTGCTTGATTTCCTCCAGCTTGCTTCTATTGTCTTTTTTCACATTATATTTGTGGAACAAGAAATACAAACATTGTGCAAAATTGACTCAAATTGACTCCAACATAATAACGCAACAGAAACATTCTTGTACAGTCCGATCACAGACTCGACAGGCAAACGTTAAATAGGCATCAATGAAGTTTTGATCAAACATATAGATCACAGTCATGAATAGAACTAACAACAAGCTGGTTTAACAGCAAAACAAACCTGATGAAGTTGTTATTGCTTTGTTATATTTACATGTCACATATACTTTACTTATTATTATTTCTATTCTCCTCTTCAAGAAAACAAATTATTCCCCATCTGAAATTTCATGGAGCTGTTTGACCCTTGCAGGTGTAAAAGACAACTTTGCACTTCGTCTCCCCCAAGTGGCAGAGGGAGATGACAGTGTACCATTTTGGTGAATTCAAGTTACTTTACTTATGAATCCTGTAACACAACAGAGTTTGCATTGCTACAAAGTTGATGAACTGTCGTGTATTGAAAATTTTTCACCTGAACTTACAAAAGAGCTGTATTTTTAATGTAGATATTGCTGTCATGGTCCTGTCATTTTGGTTTTGTTGTGTGTGTTTTTATGTGTGTTATCTGTGTTTGCCCTTTTTTCAGTGTTCTGTTTTTCCCTCTGTTTTCTTATGGTCCTCGCCAGTCTGCTTTCGCTTCCCTTTTTCTAGTATTTTTCTTCATTCATTTCGTTCATTTCCCTCACCAATGTTTCTCCACCTGTACCTTGTTAAGTCACTAATTACATCTGCTGTTGAGTATTTGCTATTACTAGTGCACCACCAGTTCAAAACCTGCTGGATAATCTTGTAATGTGAAGGGGTTCACAAAGGGTCAAAGAGCCATCAGGGCAGGCTCAATAACATCAAACATGTTTGCTATTTACAATTTAAGTCTAAATGACTACACCTATGCTTTCTAAGCTGGACTACAATAATCAATAAGAGGGGTGTCCTGGAGCAGCTGACTGTGCTGCCAAGCAACAGTAAACATTGTAGCGCTTGAGGTGAATATTAGCTGTTGACATAATCAAATATTCCAAAGGTATTCAAGCAAGGCTGCGGGAGAACATTCTCATGCACTTTATGTTTCACGTGGTGTAGAAGGTTCCTCAGTTTTAAGACAAGAGGTTTACACGTACAAGGAAACCATTTGCCCATTGGATATGACATGAATTCTTTAATGTGGCTGATACCACCATTGAATCATGAAAGGATGGTTGGTGGATAGTGAGGAATGAAGGTGACATTGATGGACTGGTACAGGCTCTAGATTTCAGCAGTTTGCCAAGCCTGCCTTCAGATGACATGACTGCACTTGAGCTTGTCTCCATTCACAAAAAGTAGCCGAAGGAACTGTACCAATTCAACACAGGGGTGAACTACATAAGGTCATCCGTGAGACAGGATCTCCTCAGTGGACTTCAGTCAGCATCAGTCATTAGACTGGCAAGTAGCTATTATACAATTATATCAACTTTGCTTCCAAAAAAAGCTGGAAGGATGAAGTCATGAGACTGATAATCAAAGTTAAGTAGCGTTGTAACGTTGTAGCATGTCAACAAGCTTATATTTATTCTGTGATATAACAGAAATGGTATATTATGCAGTCAAAATGTTAAACAGGAGTCATAAAGCCACAAATAACATTTTCAAAATTATACACTTATTGGTGTAGTTTTTATAGAGATGATTATTAGTCATTGTCATAAATAAAAATAGTGGTATGTTCTCTTCTTTGCCAAAGGGGGACCATCTGTGGCTGAAATAAGTTTGGTAAAATAAAAAAAATAAAATATTTGAGGCCAAGACTGGAGTCATTTATTGTGTATTTATTTTTGTACTGTTATGATGCGTTCCATTCTGCCCTACTAAGGCAAAAGACCTTAACTCTCCAGAGTGTGAAACTGAGAAAATATCTTTAAAGTTATCTTAATGTCCTGACAGTTGGGTTATAGGTATAATATTGTAATTTTCACAGTTTGTAGTGTATACCTGTATTAATCTATCTACACATTTCTTTTTTACTCAAATTTGACCTTTGACCCTTTTTCGGAAGTTACTGTATTCTGCCTTAGCACTGCCCATAAAATGACAATTGGTTATACCAAGGCAAAAGACCTTAACTTCTATTTTATAGCACAATGTTATGATAACAGTGACAACTTTCACTTAAAATGTAAGCAATATTGACCCTATTGAACTCACTATGATAAAATGGCTTTATATGTATCAACATCATATGAAAATGATAGATTAATAAGTTTTTTTCTATATTTTATACTCATAGTACCACACAGGCAGTCGCATGATTTTCTGCACACTCTCTCTGACAGACGTCAGCATTAACAATGAGAGTGTTTTGATGTTTTAATGCATATAAAACATGTACTTCTGTTTGGATATGAGGCACTAATATAGACTCATTGTTTATGTGGATAACCAGCAGCCTAGAACAGCAAAGATATTTCATAATCATCCCATTGTAGCATCTTAATGTTGAAAGCCAGTCTGCTGAAAACATAGTAGGAATTAATATTTCTTGGGATTTTACTTGCAGTATTTGCATTATTATCATAAATACAGGAATAAACTTTGATGACGCGTGTAGGTCTTTTTAAAAATTATGAATAAACACTGTATTGATATATTTTCCTGTCTTTACAACGTGTCACCTGTGACATCAACGAGTCACATGGTGGATTCGTCCAATGATCAATTTTATTTTCTTTCTTGGCAAATCAAGACGTGACATCTTAGCGACCAGCTTTAATTTCTCCATCAACCCACGGCTACAACAAACTGTAGGATTGCATAGATAGAATTGACAGCCTGTTGCTGACAACCTGGGAGTTTTGACTAGCCAGCAGCAAGTTTAAAAAACTCGTGGTGGATTTAATGGATTTGCTTTTTCGTCGGATGTTTGACATGGATTTTAACCAGGGTTCAGCAAAAGGTAGGCTGTAAATTACTACATTCCTGCTGCTGGTGTGTGTGTGTGCGTGTGCGTGCGTTTGTGGAAGGTGTGTCGTTTCAGCTCCAACCAACTCACGCAGTTTTCAGTCAGTGGACCGTCATTGGCAGGCGAGAGCTAGCCTATGAGAAGCACATTTTATTTCAGTTGTACGTGTAGCCTTGTATTACGGGTTGTGAATGAAGATATCCTACAAGCAATGCTCTAAAGCACCGCTTGTTACTGGATAAGTTGTTGATTATGGCTTGCAAAGTGTTTGTGTGTAGTTTGTGAAGCAGGTTAGCCTACTAGTTTGCATCGCTAGCTTAAGGCTACCGCTAGCTATTACTGGACCGTAACTTCATTCATGAGTTCAGGAGCAGCGTGAAACTAAGGCAGAAAGCGGTATCTGAAGTTACGATCTTCTGCCACAGTTTCTCCTTGGCTTTTTGAAGTTACGGCAAAAACATAATCTTATTTCCCGCCCAAAACTACTGAATTGAAACTTGATGTTTGTCTACATGATAAAACTTATGTTTATTGTCCCAAAAATTACAATAACTAATTTTCGCCCAAAATCGAAGTTACGACCTTTTGCCTTAGTGCGGCAGCATTGTAAGTCACGATTAGCAATACCAGTTGATAAAAACGCAAACACCAAAGCAACATTTCCACAGATAGAGGTTGAGTAGTACTGTATGAGACTGACTCACACAAAGTGTGAAAACAAGTTCTATTCTACAGCTTTCGTAGCTGTTGGTCAGCAGCTATCTTGGATTTTGAGGTCGGAGTCAGTAAAGTGGCTGTCTCAGCCGAAAATAAAACTTTTGGGGGACATTCCGGTTTAAACGGTAAACTCAGATATTTACACTTCAGGTGAAAGTCAAGTAGTTATTTTGATGACTGCCTTTAAGTCTGCTTGACTACTTGTTGTTGCAAAGTCTCTATACTTGAGTACAGTTTCCACCTACTCTAATCACCTCAATCCCCACCGTCTCTGTATCTGAAACCAATAGTTTTCAAGAAGACAGCCGACTGTGCAGGAGAGACTTACTGAAGAAAACAGAGGAGGAGAAACCTGACTCTTATTAACCATTAAAGAATAAGACAACAGAGTCTGGTATTAACAGATACAGCTCCATTAAAATAATCTTTCAAACCGCCATGTTTCAACAGTAGCCAAGAGGGGGCAAACCAAACAGAAGTATAACAAAAGCCCCCTCTGTTGCCTAAGATTGTGGTATAAATGTTCCAATTATGATTATTTCTTGACTCAATGTCATGAGGGAAGCTTCGTTTCAGCTTCACGCCCTCCCAGCTAGAGGAGACATTTTTATTTTTCCTGGCCTTGGGCAAAGGCACTCTATCAACTTTGGTAGCTACTGTAGGTGAGCTAATTTAGCATGGATAGATGCACAATTTTGTGATGATGTGCCCAGAGGCATCGCCCCCATTGCCAGGTTTGCTGAGGCATCAAAGTGGCTGTAACAGGCAGATTTTCCAGGTCAGGGTGCCCAGAGGAAATGTCCGAAGGAAAATCAACACTCTGCTCTCTGACATTTGTGCAAAATCACCTACAGGGAGGAAACTGGAAGGCTGCAGATTGTAAAGAAATAAAGTAATTGGCACACGCTCTGTTTAAAAAAATTGAGGAAAGTTGATAAAGTATCAAGATCTCTTCCAGTTGTCCCAATGCCCGGTGCAACCACAGTATTGTCTTAACAGGATAATGCCTTTGAATACGTGAACAGCAGCTTTCTTCTTCCTTTCTTTTCTTGTTCAAGATATAACTCAGCAACCTTACAATATTTTATCCAGCTCAGGTATCACTTTTTATTGGGACCCTACTCTAACCTCCACGACACCCGTTCACATGTTGACGCGTGTAAGAGGAAGGGGCACGACTAACAGGATCATCCAAAGAAATCCTGACTACAAGAGGAGAGAGCCAAATGCACTGATTACCTTTACACCTTTATGTTGGCTGCTGGCCACTTTGAAAGATGCACTTAAAGCATCAGTGGATTCCACATAGCTTCAAGGACTTTTAATTTCATAAACACAGTAGGGAGATAAAGGTTTTTTTGTTTTTTTTCTCCATTAAATATATATTTATAACAAATTGCTTGTAATAATTCAAACACTTCTTCACTAGCTACCTAGTCTCTGAGTGCCTCTTACAGCCTCTCCCTAACTTTCTCCCATTTGCTGTCTGGTATACTAGGACTGGGGTCATAACCTTATAGGGAATAATTACCGTCAAGTAGTCCTTCCTGCTGGTATGAAGCAAGAAATCCCCACACCTTGAGTCATATTTAATCATTCGCCAAACCATAGATTGTTGTCCCTATGGGAAATATTCAAGGGGCTTCAGAATTTTGGGGTGAGAACTTACTTTGTGTCTTATATTAAACATCTTAACATACAAGTGGAAATGGTACGGAATGTCTTGTTGTTTATTGAATGTATGTTTAATCCAAATGCTTCATCTCTGCTCCTGAGATCACAGACATTCAAATAACAGTTATGGAACTATCTTTTAGAAGCCTCTTTTTTCCCTCATCTGCTCTTTCCCCATGTGTGTGTGTGTGTGTGTGTGTGTGTGTGTGTGTGTGTGTGTGTGTGTCTTTGTGGGCGTGGCACTTGACATTCATCAGCTCATCACCTCCTGCTACGTTACCCTGATCTCTCCACCACTCCAGTGCCAGATTGTTCAGCCTCAACTGGTGACTCCCACATCATTTCAAATATCTCTAGCATCTCTCTGCTCAGCAATCAGCATCAGTGCCTTCATCTGCTGACCTGTGTGTCCTTCACCTTTCTGGAATCCTGGTGAGACTGCTCTACCCTTACTGTCATCTGTTTTCAATCTTGCTAGCCAGCTGCTGGCTGTAGTTTTATATTTACACCAGACATGAGGATGTATCAGTTTTCTCTTATTACTTAGAGCGTGACAGCTATTTCTTAAAATGTTAAACTTTTTCTTTAAAGTCTCAAATACAAATACTGTTAACAGCCTAAAAATCCAACTAGGCCTTGGCTATACACAGGACACATCAGAATGTATCACCATGCCTAAACCACAACCATTTGTTGTCCACAAACTTAAATAACACAAACCCTATTTCCAGAAAGATTGGGACACCGATGCGCCTGTCCCATCGACACTGTACAGTCATGACTACTCTCCCAGATATCAAGAGAGCTCTGTTGTTCAGAATGACACCTCCCTCATCAGCTACATAAGAAACAACGGTGAGAATTCGTATCGGGAGGAAAAATCAATAGTCTTGCAGAGTGGTTCAGAGAGCACAATCTACTGCTCTGTTGTATGTGTATGACATGACAGTGTTAGTATACTAATAGGATTTTTTCTGCGGAAAAATACATAACATTTAATTTATCAACACAGCAGGTTAACGTTGTTGAGTTTGCATTAACTGTAGAACAGGGGAAATGAGAAATGTAGGTGCAAATATCTAAAAAAATAAAAATAATAGTCAATATTTTAGAGTAAGCGATAGTAGCATCTTTATATACTGTACACTGTTGTTATGGACACATGGAGCTTGTTATACCTTGTGCACTGATTCGACCTGCAGGTAGACTGTTGAACAAGCTGTGCAGTGTCCTGTTATACAATTGAAAGGGACAGCTACCAGCCAATTGTAAAAAGAAAAAGTGTTTTCTGTTGCCAAATATCACACATGTTTTGGCTGAGAATAAACCAGACACAGCAGGTGCTGCTCCACAAGACGACTAGACTTAACACCTGCTGTGTGTGTGTGTGTGTGTGTGTGTGTGTGTGTGTGTGTGTGTGTGTGTGTGCGCGCGTTCTCTCTACTGTGAACCTGGCCCACACGCTCCTCCGCGGTCCCCCGCTGGCCTGCACTCATGTTGGCCCAACTGGACCTGAGCATGTTTACCTCTTGTACAAACGCCATCACGTCACAGCACGGCCGCAGCACAATGAAGAACAACGCAGAGAACATGATGAACTTGATACTGAGTTTGTTGTGGCTTTTTTGTGTCGTTACGGTCATAGGCGCCCCTCAAACGGCCTAGTGTGATTGCGCCCTAAGTGGGGCCACAGCAGTGCTGATGGTGGAAGTTCCTCCGCAGGTTTAATCTCAGCACTTATTCTTCTTTGCTATTTATTCCTGCAGATCATCCACTGGGAACCCATTAACAATGACTCGGAACAGACATATACACATTCACACCCACACACACAGACCCACACGCAAACATCCAATTAAAAATGATTAACACACAAAAAGTAGGCACATGGACACACACACGTCTGATGGAAAGAGAAAAGTACACATGCATTCACAAGTAAAACACACACTTGGTGCGAAAACATGCAAGCTTGCTCGCTCAAGAGCAGGGTGCATATAGACGGAATATGCCAACGCACACAAACTCACACAAAGTAGCACCACATTTAGAACATACAGCATAGACCACTAATGAATCCCATCAGCCATGCACTGATGCAGGTCCACATCCACACTAATGATAGATACACACACTGCCACATGCTGGGTAAATCCCTTTACAGACATCCACATATACCCACTACACACCCACATACACTCCATACGACATATGTACAAGCAAACGAGTGGACTCCAAGATGTGCAGATGCACACAATTAAACCAACACATAATACTTTACATATAAATATAGAGACTGAGTACCACTCTGCTTCTTCAGCAGCACAATTGGACAGCCTGAAGGAACATCGCCATTGGAACTCAAATTATGTGTGTTTGCTACACTATGTTAGAATGTTAGGATAATGTTAGACTAATTAAAATGTTGACGTGGTTTGAACTTTTCTCAAAAGCAGTGAGCGGCATTACTACAGACCATTTTGAATTGCATGTTTTGAACTGCCACTGCGTTCGTCATAATAAAAGCGTGATCATGTAGCAATCTCACTGCTTTTGCACTCCTTTTAGGGACACCACCTCTGAAGAGGAAATTTTTTAACCAAATCAGTAATTTCTTATGTTCTCAGACAAGTACATAGAAGTGAGATTTCTTGATTAAACTCATCTCTGTTCTCCACTTCAAAGGCATATACAGAACTACAACTGTGTCTAAATGAAATGTTTATTAACTACGTAAATATTAACACAAATGATGAATGATGAATTGAATGAGGAAATGAAAAAAGGTGGAAAAAATAATGTGTTTACTACAGATTCTAGTAATTTATATTAGTAGTGAATTTGGAGGTTGAATTACTGACAGTAAGACTATGACTGCTGTCATAAGTTGTCATTGTTGTTATTGTTGTTATGTATGTCATTTATTGTTGGTGTGTATGTAGTGTCCGTTGTCGTCTGAGATGTGTAATGTATTGTCAGCGAAGACAAATCTCCCTACGGGACAAATAAAATCAAAATAAAATCAAAATCAATAGTGGTTGAGAGGGTGGTTTATCCTACTGTTAGATGTGAAGGCCATTCCGGAGGTGAGAAGTCGTCAGAGCGAAAGCACTGGATGCGATGGACGGAACCCTTTCACAGCGAACGAGCCATGTCTTTTTGCAACAGTGATTAGGCATTGGGAGTCTAGCACTTCTCAGTGGAAGCCGCTCAGTGTTCATAGGCCTAGTACATGCTGGATGTCTGTTTGGGTCTTAGCTGGTTGATGGCAAAGTATAACTTTGGTTCTATTGCCGCTATTCAGGAAAAAGCACACACTTGTATAAAACTGCTAGAAAGATCATAAAAAAGCTTAGTTGTCGTAGAAAATTGTTTATCAAATTAAGAATAGTTGAAACCAGGATGCAAAACATAAGGGGACACAAAGGTACACGAGTAATGAGGATTAACAAGGACAATACGATAAGCAACTCAAAAACTAAGAGAGTAAGAAAAGTTTTGCGTTCGGAGGATATAAGGTGTGTTTTCCGGCCGATCAACCAATCAGCACTTGGTTGTGTTCTTTCATTGACACAGTAAATCGCAAAATTCTCGACTTTTAAAACATGGACATACATATATGTCATCCATCACGACCCACTGAAATATCAAAAACAAGTAATACCTTAACTAGGAGTATGTAAACAAGCGAGAAAGAAACAAAGAGACAAAACATTTATATGAGTGAACTTATCTTTTAGGTTAATCATCGTGAAGAATGTTAACGTCATGCAGATAACTGCTTAAACCAAGAGTAGATAGTTACCTAACTATATGACTAAACAATATCAGGATTCTAAAACATTTCCTTCAATAACTGTAATAACATGTATTTTGTGTACTCAGCCTACATAATTATGTATAACTGCATAAGCAATTATCCATACATGATCAGTAGATGGCAGTATTGTCACATGCAGAAACATGTAATGAAAACTTAAATGAATAACTGAGGCTTGGAAGGTGTTAAAACATTGGGATGTCCTTTATCTTGAACAAGACTCACTGAATGTGATGAGCATAATGTCAAATGATTAAATCAGTCCCTACGTACTGATTTTAAGGTTGCTGCAAAAGCAGAAACATTTTACGTTCAAATCAGTCTGAAATGCAGGCGGATTTATGATCTTGGTTGTTATCTGACCAGGCTCCCCTGTAAAGGGGAACAGAAAGTTTCATGTGTTCTATGTCTGGGCTGTGGCAGACAGAGATTCACACTGAAGCCTTTTATTACAATTTGTTTGATGTTTCTAGTCATCAAACAAACAGTTAATACCTATTCAAGATGAGAACTGAGTCATTTTACTGTAGAACAAACCTCATCTCCATCCTGTGGAGGTGTCTGTTGTCCTTTTGGTCCTGGTGTCCCACCAGGCCCTTATTGTAGATCTGTCTGAAATGTTAAAAGCTCTCCGTCTTTAGAAGTGAGAAAACGCTCCCTTCTGGATTGCATCATGCTGATAGGTTTGTGGCAAAGTAGGGGGGGGGGGCAATCGTTTTTGTTGTGTGTACTTCAGATGACCTTCCTGTGAGATGCAGCATTGCTGAGGTGGGTCGTCCTGTTGACCAATAACTGAAGACAGTTGCAATGTTCAAACCCAGAGACTTGTGTTTTTGCGGAGCCTGTTGTTAAACCTTTTGTTGACATCATTCTCTGCTTGAAAGACATGGGCTCTTCTTGCTCAGCTAATGAACTGCTTCTTATTGCCAGTACCCAGAGTGCTGCTAGCACGCTACGCTTCCGGGTAATGGGGTGTGTTTATCTGCAGGCCCAGCTCAACATCAGTGTCTGTGTTTCAGTGTCAACAAGCAATTTCCTGGATCCTAGATCATATTTCCCTGATTCTTTTGCCTACGTACATACAGCTAACATAAAGGAACAAACCATCGGTACAAAGAGAACCGGCTGCTGTCAATAACCACAGCAGATGTGAGAAAAATTGGGCTGAAAATGAATATGATTAAGGCTGCTGATCCTGATATCCTCCCTTGCTGAGTACTTAGAACATGCCAATCAGATAGCTGATGTTATTAGACATTTTTAACAACTTACTTTCACAGGGGCCTGTTCCCTCCTGCCTCAAGACAGCCACAGCCATGTTCATCCCCTGTACCTGTCTGCTGTGTCTAGTCTTAATGATTATCGCCTCTGTGGCACTCACCATGCTGATGATTTGTTTAGAGAAAGTGGTTCTCCAGCACATCAAAGACAACATCCCTGCCAGCCTAAACCCTCACGAGTATGCTTTGAGAACCCAAGGATCCACAGAGGATGCCTTATCCACTGCCCTCCACTCAGTCTTAAGCTATCTTGACAATAAAAACACATATATAAGAATGCTGTTTGTTGATGTCAGCTTAGCATTCAATACAATCTAGTTTATGAAAATTGCCTGGGAAACTTAGCGCTAATGAGATCGATAGATAGTCGACTCTCTGAGCCCAATCTTTATAGTAAATGATGAGAGCCATCTCCCATCTGAGAGCTGTTATTTTAATCTATTTTTAATTTATTTGTATTCTATTTTTTTCTTTACAGTTTTGTACGTCAATTCACATTCAAAATTCAATGCACATAATAACACAACATGGTTTTACATTATTTAAGCTTTTGATACCAAACATAATTTATGCTTTTCTATAAACTACAAGGTTGTTGATATATGAGTACACGTACCCATCATAGTGAAACACTGCATTTCTAATGAACTCATTGAGAGAACTTTTTCTCTGCAAGGAATACAAGACAGTACATGATGGTGAGTATGACTGGAAGAGATTGACTGGGACAGTGGTGAAGAGAGAAGAAAAGGAATCATATTCAATAGCACATAAAGAAAAAAATTAAACTATTGTCATCCATACTGCCTAGCACTGATGTATTTGCAGCTGGTTATGGTAAATGACTCTTATTGCCGCCTGCCTACCATTTCTTATCTCCACGTTGTAATGATGTTAGATATTCATGCACTTCTCCTTCTCAAACAATCAATGAGAATGGGTAGGAATGCGAGGAGTTTTTTTGCTGTCTGATGCACAATATGTGGTTCAGTGCTGTCAAAAAATGCAGCTCTGACTTTGAAATGAAAAAGCATTTCTGCTAATGCATTTTAATTTTCAAATTTGACATTTCAAATTGAATTTTGGTACCTATTTGCTGGGCCATCTTTTGAATATTAAATCTTAAATGTCCTTTTCTTTATCATTTGAATTAAGTTACAAAATGAGCAGTCTTGAAGAAGAAAATGAAAATGCAATTTGGATGATTTATTACTAATTTTATTTATGAGTCAAAAAATGCAGCTACATTCCTAAAATGAAAAAGCATTTCTGTAAATGCATTTTAATTTGAATTATGGTACAAATTCGCTTCCATAATTGACAACCTTCAGTGCTGAAAATTAAGCCATTTCGGACGTACCAATATCTGCTGTTCGTTGTATGGCCACTTGAGGCTGGCCCTCAAAGTGAGTCTGTAAAAAAAAGGCTGTCACTGAGGGCATATCTGCCATGTGACCAGAGCCTGGGACAGCAGATTAGCAGACGAGCGGACCATGTTGATAACTGATGAACAGTTTCTCTTTTCCAAGTGCGTGTGCGTCCATGAGAATGTGAGTTAATTTTCTCCTATGTGATGTTACACAGTGTTTTGTTTGCATTTAGCTGAAGGTGTAATTGGATAGCTGGCTGATCTTCTGCCAGATCTTCTGGCACAAAAAACAATTTTGTTCTCTAACACTAATTCCCATGCTCAGTCATCTGTACGTGGTGTGAATTTTCATATAACTCACTAATTTACATTATATTAAGGCTTAAAGTTATGCATAATAAAGCGTGTGGCTGCTTTGAGTGGCAGCTAGCTGTGAGCTCGGCTTCGCCTCAACTAATTCCAGAAACTGATCTTGACCTCTCTGCCTGTTTGTGTTGATCATTCTGGATCATTTTAATGCAAATATCAAAGAAATAATATAGCTTGCAGTGCGGTTAATTGGAATAACAGACAGGGGCAGATGCTGGTGTTTTAAATTAACAAGTGACCCTGTATGCGTTAACCAGCAGACAGCTGCTGGAGCTGGAGAGCTCTGGAGGAGACAGCCGTGGGCAGAGCCCGGAGCCTCTTGTGCATAAAAACACAACAACAGCAGAGGAGAGCACAGAGTTTATTTAGTTAACTTTTGGGATTAAAAAGCATATGTATCTTCAGTCCACCACAGCAACGAGAAGGTGAAGGTGCTAAAATCCATTGTAACTTTCTTTGACTGCTGAATAGAGGGGATTGTACTTTACTTCATGAATGTACAGAGAGAAGATGGGAAAAGAAAACACACCGCAGGATAACAGAAAGACGGTTGGTGAGGACTTACCCCTTCATTCCACTGGGCACTACGTTTTGTTCTGTGATCCACGCGACTTCACATCCTACTGGGAGCTTTTCACTAAGTGTGGCATCATACCTGCCTCATATTGTTCACTTCACTATTTCATCATTTCTCCTTGATTTAGGTGCCTCTACTGTGGTTGAGTCGGCGATGTAGTGAAATTGTTAGGTCAATTTTCTGTTTTAAGTGTGTTTATTGTTAATATTTCCAACTTTGTTTTGCGGTAAATCCCAAGTCGGCACGGGGTGTTTTATTTTGAAAATGACTGGATGCACTATGCCGTTCCGCTGTCAGGTTGTTGCTTGCTATCTTGTGCTAATCTACAGTTTTTCTAGTGAAAATTGTGAGGTGAAATTCACTTGGGTGTGCTTGTTTAACTAGGTTTGCTTCAGTCTCACCAACGCTCCACCTCTTTGCCCATTTTTGATTAGCCAGGAGTTAGCATCAGGTTAGCGACAGCCGGTGCCACCCACCTTGAGCTTCATTCTGACTCATGAGTGAAGTCACGGCAGCTCTGTCCACCATTTTTTACAGTGGTTGTGGTAGAAAGAAAGTCGTAACTTTCTTCCCAGCAGCACATTCTGGTTCAACCTTTCAAATAAGATTTTCTCTCTTTTCTCCATTTTACATTGACTTAACGTGGTTTTGACTTCTGCTCTGTGAAACAACTGTGTGATTTTTCAGTTTCTTCTGATGTTTTATAGATGAGACAATGCATTTGTTTTATTGAAATACTATCAATGCTTTACATCATAATAAACATCACTTTTAATTGTCGCCCCATACTATAATTAAACTCATGAACAACACAGTTGAATAGTAAGGATGCTTTTAATTCCCCTCTGCTCAGTCCTTCGTACTGTGCTTGGGAAACATGTCACAGTGAGCTTGTCTACACTGACAGCTGAGAAACCCCTTGGAACACAGTTTTTAATTTCATTGTCTGTTTATGTAAATACACCCATCTCCTGTACAAAAAATGTACTGGTCCCAGGGCACTGTTTGCTAATTAAATACAAAAGGTGTTAAAACAAAACAAGGCCAAAGATCGCTGCTGTAAATGGTTGCTCGTGATGAAAGCACAACAGCATACCACAGCGGCTTTCACAACAGGAGGTGAATTAAGCACACAGGCGCACATCTGCATTTCACTCAAGCTCAATGAGCAATTGATTGACCCTCATTGTTATAAAATAACACCTCATTCTTTGTACTAATGTTTGATCAAATGTGATAGACGAGCAGAATATACTTCAAAGGAGAACTTCGGTCGATTTAAACATGCAGCTTCATTGCTCAAGCTACCCTTGACTTGCCAGTACCCAAGACGTGAAAACATTTGGTCCAGCCATTACAGAGCTCCGTGACCAGAGACTTAGCATTGAACGCAAACAGCATGGGGTCAGAACTTTACACTGTGTTTTAAGCGTCTTAACATGCTCCACATCTCACACCAAAAGGTATGCAACATCAGCAGACACCTTACAACACAGCACTGTAGCGTTTATGACTCACAATGAATAAAAAAGTAGTTAAAACAGTGTGTTTGTGCAAGCAGCTACTTACATGTTTGTTGACATCCGCGTCCTGCGGTAGCTAGACCAAACTAGTATATCCACCAAGTGTGCACTTAACAGGCTTAACAGGCTATTGTAAGGCTCATGGCTCATGACAGGCTGTAACATGGACATGTACATTATGAACAGAAACACGAAAATGCTGGAATACGTTTCCGTCTCTGCCAGTGAGGGAGTAAGCGCACGCTCGACGGATTGACTAGTTTGGTCTAGCTACCGGAAGACAGGGATGTCAACAAACAGGTAAGTAGCTCCTTGCACAAACACACTGTTTTAACTACTTTTTTATTCATTTTGAGTCATACACGCTACAGTGCTGTGTGCTAAGGTGTCTGCTGATGTTGCATAACTTTTGGTGTGAGATGTGGAGCATGTTAAGACGCTTAAAACACAGTGTAAAGTTCTGACCCCATGCTGTTAGCGTTCAATGCTAAGTCTCCGTTCACGGAGCTCTGTAATGGCTGGACCAAATGTGTTTGCGTCTTCGGTACTGGCAAGTCAAGGGTAGCTTGAGCAATGAAGCTGCATGTTTAAATCGACCGAAGTTCTCCTTTAAGGTCTGTGTGATCTGGATCTGGTTGAAAAATCTTGCAGCCTGGTCCCAGACCTCTGACTAACTGACTTTCTGTTCAGTGATTGGTTTTGTGGTTCTTGGCAGCTGTTTCACTCATTTGTGGAAACAATTGAGTCAATCAGAGCTTTGCAGGTGGGATTGAGAATGCTGATGTCGTCTTCCTGTGCCAGAGCAAGCCACCGGCAGTTCTCCGCCTTTGTTCACACGGAACCAAGCAGCTCTGGCATGAAGCTGCACCAGTGTGTCACTTCACAGCGCTGTGGATCCAGAAGAGGTATGCAGTACACATCATGTTGTTCATCTGTTTTTTTTTTGTGACGTGTTTCCCCTGTTGTCCACGTGTTATTCTAAGCAGCCACCTGCTGACTGTTTATAATCAAATGGATGCTGTTATAATGTGTTGTGATTGAGATTGTGACCCAATATGCATCTAGAAATTGTCAAAAAGTTGAGATTTCTGCTCTTAATTATGTAATTACCTCATTGCCATCAGTAAAAATCAGGCTGCGTCTGACTCTCTCACCCCCGGGGAGAGAGGCTGTTTCTGGGGGAGAGTTCACTGGAACCTCGGTAGGGAGGCCAGACTGTTGCAGTGATTTTTTCAAGAAAGGAACTGCAACAACACAATAGTGAAGGAGACAAACAAACAAACAAAAGCTTTTAGTTTTTTTTCTGCCAGGGACAGGCGCTGTGCAGAAATGTGATGAAGAGTTGGTAGGACAGATGGGATGACAGAAAGGATGACAGAGGATTTTCCACATATAACTGCAGTCTTTATTTCCTCATGTAAGTTGCCAAAGACGCTACCAGTTACTACATTACTCTTGGTCCTGTAACTTTTCTTTGTGGGTTGATGTGTTGGACATTTCATGACTGAAGGATCTGTGTAGTTTTCACACTGTGAACACCATTAGATCGACACGACCCCTCTCTGTGCCTCCAGCTTATCCATTCACCCAGACGCCGGCTCGACTTCGCTGCAGCGCTTAAGCTACCTCCGGAGGTGTATCAGAGGTGCAGTGAAATTTCATCCTCCCAACATCTGAAACTTTCACACAGATGATGATGCGGAGAATCGGCGCATGATTCCCCCACTTGAAGGGCAGTGTGAATGGGGCTGGTGTTTCCATTGTCAATTGAAATGATCACACAAACTTCTATAAAGATGTTTCTGCATGTCTCATGCATCCAGTATGGCTGGCCTAACCTTTCAAAGAGATTAAGATTCTTGACTATTTCTACCGCAACGAGCGTGGTTCTCTGCAAAAATAGAGCTGTAAACGACCTGTGGACCATCATACCAGCATTTCACTACAGTTGTAATGTCTGTTTCTGCCTTCCTCTCTTCCCCCTCCTGCTTTCTCACTCATTCAAAGGGAAAAAAAGGAAAATCATGTCATGATATTTATTGATAGTCATCAAAGGTAAACTCCATTTAAAACGACAGTGCAAAGCAGGAGCTATGATAATGAAAAATAGCATATACATTGCCAAGCCATAGTTACATTACATTTGACAAATTGTTACAGAAATCTGGCATTTGTATCTATGGCAGGTTTGGCGCATTTTGAAAATGGTGGTTGCACCAAATCACACAAAATATGAATATATGTGTGCTCTCATATGAGGAAGATTCACTGCAACAATATAAAATCAATCATAATTTCCATGCTGTCCTGGCACCCACATCATTACCGATGCCTTTTTTTCTTTAGTTCTTGCACTGTTTGAAGAGATGGGTAGAATATTGAGGGCTGATTTGCTTGCTCTAAAGCAGTGGTTCTCAACCTTTTTTGTACAAACGCCCCCCTGACCATACCATGATCCCCCCCCCCCCACTATATATTCTGGTGTTTGACATGCTCTTGTGGTAAACAGTGTGTTAAGACCGGAGGACTTCAATTGACATCGGGTTTTGTATGAGAGAAGCCATTCGTTTGCTTTAAAGTCCCTGTTTTTATTGGATTGGAGTTGTATTTATGCCCCCAACAACATGATGTGCTGCTGAGCAAATCTGACCATTTTATAGGAAATGAAAGCATACATTTTAATTTATTTTAATTTTTTTTTTTGCTATTATTATTTTTTTTTTTGTATCTTTTTGACACATATAGTAGGTCATGTTTGTATATAACTCAACACTATGCCTGGAGAAACTGGTAAACAACATGGAAATGTTATTTTAGTTGTAATTGGACCTTGAGCTCTTGAGTTGCTAGGATCTTTCTGCAAAGAGCTGTGAGGTAGAATTTAAGTCAAACTGGTGTTTCTACTGAGAGAAAGGCTACACAGCCTTTGAGGATGATGAATGAATTGCATATTAAGTCTGAATAGAAGTGGTTAACGTTTATCTCACTTCACAATATCACAACATTTGAAAATAACTCCAGGTGTATTAAGCAACGTGGAACTTGGGAAGAAAAATACCACCACAGCAGAATTTGTTGAAAATTAGTTTTAGTAGGCTTATGTAGTCAGAGATGCCAACAACACGCACACTTCACGTGAACAACAGTGAATGAACCAATAAAAAAACGCTTGTGCAGAAATCGCTCATGCGTTAATTAATGCACTCTAGGCGTATTAAACATTTGAAAAAGCAACGGTCATTGCCTGAGGACTGAGATGCTGACATGAACCAAGGAAAAAAAGAAGAAAAAAAAAGCCTATTTTAAAGAAGGGAACTATACAGGACTGCACACGCTTTATTTTTTGAAAGCAACCTAGTGAGAGCCCTGTGCTTGGTGGGCCGCTGCCAGCTTTTTCACATCTGGACACTGGGATGTTAGTTTCAGTCTGAGAGCGCCAGAGCTAACCAGGTTCAGACGGTTGCGGTATTTCGTCTGCATGTGGAGCGCTTGGCTGAATCCCTGTTCGACGAGGTACGACGTGGGGAAAGCGAGGAGCAGGAGATGGACCCTCTCCCACAACGGGGGAAAACGCTGACCTTGCGTTACCCACATCGCACGCCAACCTGAGGTCCGGAACGTTGCTTTTGCCTCTTCGTCGTTCTGGAGATCAATGAGGCTCTCCTGGATTTCGGGCTCACAGCTGACAGCATCTGCTTTCCATGGCTCCATCACCCAGTCAGGCACATCTAACTGCTGGAGGTCCCTGAACCGAATCGCCATGTCGGCCTTGACTGCCTTCAAGTGGTCGGTGTAGAGCAGCAGGTGACTATCCGTCAGCTCATCCAACACCTGAACAAGCACAGTAAAATATAATATTTATATAGGCCTATAATAAATAAATAAATATATTATATTATATTTATCATATATATAGCCTATATATCTTGCTTAGTATGAACAGGCCTTAATTTAAAAACCTACCTTGGCTAACTGCGGAAAGTTAATGAATTGTCGCCTCCCCAGGTTCTGTTGGTAGAGCTCCAGTTTTGCAAGGAAGCTGCAGATGGTGGCCTTGGAGTGGACCAGCGTCATCCCATCCCCCTGGAGCTTCAATGTGACCTCATTCATTTTTCCGAAGAAGTCGGAGAGGTAAAAAATGTCATGGCGACAGGACCACAGCTTGGCCTTCAAGGTTGCGTCTGCCTGGTCGAGAAATTCAATTACTGAAGGGAAAAGCTCGCACAGCCTGGCCAAGCAGTTGCCCTTTGACAGCCAGCGCACCTCTGTGTGGAGCAGCAGACGCTTAAAGGCCTCATCATTGTCCCCACACAGCTGTCTGAAGAGCCGATCATTAAGCGCATGGGCTTTTATTTTGTTGATCGCCTTGACCGCAACATCCAGGGACTGATGGAGTGACGGGGACATTTTTTTGGCCACCAAGTTGTGACGATGCAGTATGCAGTGCACTGTCAACACCTGGGGGACTTGCTGCTTGAGGAGGGTGGCGAATCCCCGGTATCTGCCGACCATAGCTGGCGCTCCATCCGTGGCGATGATGTTCGTCACTGGGATGTCCCTCTCCCGCAGGAACTCCGTCAGGGCGGCGAAGATGGTTTCCCCTCGCGTGTCTGTGGCCAGGTATTCCCCGAACAGGAAATCCTCAGGCAGATCCCTCCCGGACACATAACGGACATAGGCCATCAGGAGAACATTGTTGTCGGCCGTGGTGGTCTCATCCAGCTGGATACTAAAGCGACAGCCGCGCAACGTAGCACACAGCTGTTGCTCAATGTCCATGGACATCTCCCGTATGCGCCGGGCCACACTGTCGTTGCTGAGTGGGATGGCCTTGGTGACTGGCGCAGGGTCGCGCTGCATGACAGTGGAGATCGCCTCCTTTATTGCAGGAATAACGAGAGACTCCCCTACAGTGAACGGTAAGCCGGCCTTTGCAATTAGCAGAGCTATATTGTAAGATGCCACCAACCCGCTCTCTGTTTGGTTGACGCTCCGAGCGAACATGGTGTTGATCGTAGGGCGCCTTGAACGCTGATCTCTCAGTGACTGGAAGTAGGCCGAGTCTTTTGATGCCTCGTCAGGATGTTTTTTTGACAGATGCTCCTGTAATCGCGACGGCTTCATTGCCTCATTTGAGAAAACCTGCTCACATAGCAGGCACATCGGCAGATGTACATTAGCTGGTGATGGAATAAATCCATAATTTATGTAATTTGCATTGTACTGCCGGCACTTCTTCTTGTTTTCCGCCATGTTTGATTGTAATGTAAATGGTTGTGATTAAATGTGATTACGTAATCGTGCTTGTGTACGTTTTAATTGGCTATTGAAGTGTTAGCCCGCGAACTATTAGCTGGAGCTGGAAGTGACAGCTGTCAAAAGTAGCCAAGTGTCGGAAAGAGGTTTCCCTGCTGCTGTGGTTTGTTTACGGGCGTTACTATGGAGACCGTTCCTGCTCAGCTCGTCCAATCATGGTCAGGGAGCAGAGAGGATATCTCTCCCTTCAGCTCTCTCGACCACACGCACACGCGCACACACACACACCGCTCTCGCTCTTAAAAGGACACACACCGATCTCATAACATGTAGCTCAGTAGAATTTATTGAAACACCCATAAAGTAGACTATTAAGGTCGTTTATTTGCACTAAAAAAGTTGGGAAACCATGAAAGTTTAAAATGTAGAGTTCAAATGAACTTTGTACAAGCCAAGTTGTGGCGCCCCCCATTCCTGCCTGAGCACCCCCCTCTCAGCCCTCACGCTCCCAGCACCCCCCACAATGTCTAGAACGCCCCCTGGGGGGCGGTATCGCCCCCGTTGAGAAACCCTACTCTAAAGGTTTCATTTTAATGTCAGTTTTTAAACCACCAATTATACAGGGTTCATAGACTTTTCCCAAGGTCAAATTCAAGCACATTTCAAGCACTTTCAAGGTCATTTTTCAAGCTTATCCAACACCATAAAGCTGTGGTAATGACATATTTATAGGAATAAAAATATGCTCAGAATGATTTTTTCACTTCTTTAGCACATAGATGGTGTTATGCTGTAAACAACCAGAAAAAAAAGGCTTCATGTTTCAAAATGTGTCACATATACTTTGCTTGCTATCTAAGCTGGCTGATTCTATTTAAAACAATTATCACAAAAAGTTCCTCAACAAACACCTTCACTTTCTAGGTATACTTTACTGAAAATGTGAAAAATAAGAACTTTCGTCTTTGAGATGGAAGTCAATCAGCTCATTGACTTTTTACACAGTATTGGTGTGGTTTGACAAACAAACAGAATTAACAACAGAAAATAGTGCAAAAATATAGGGTTAACCCAGGGTAGGCCAAAAGTTGCATTATATGAATACATATACTGTATACATTTAAAATGCATGTATCACTTCACATTAACTTAGTGAGATGTTGCGCAAAGCAAAAAGGGTTGAGATTAGGGGTGTAACGATTCACAAAAATCACGGTTGAATAAGTACCTCGGCATTAAGGTCACGGTTCGGTTTATTTTCGGTACAGTGTGGGAACAAAATGCAAAACATAAATTTGCTTGTTGTGTATTCAGAACTTTTGTAAACCAACTATTTATTGTAACATTATACAAAATATGAAAATAAAATTACAAAATAGAACACCTTTGGAAAGTGCTGCCTGGTAATAAGTTAAATTAATTATTCTCAAATAAACAATATATATATAAAATAAGCTTTCCAATGAATACAATATTTTCAAACAAAAACTGTATGAAATATTATGAGAATAAATTCCTCACAGCTTGTTAAAGGCTTTTAACAAAACTTTTCCACGAGTGCAGCACTAACAGTTCCAGCATGTAGCCCTGTTCAGTTTTACTCAACCTTCATATTTTTTGCCAGAAAGATTAACTTGTCCACACTGACTCCACCCATGAGTTATTTGTGAGTACAGGCTTTCATTACGAAGATGTAAGGATGACAATATGCACTTTTGGATGATTTACTGACAGTCACGTTTTTTGGACAGGCATTGACACAGTCACCTACACTGTCACTGTATATTCTGTAGCGCTCGTCTAACAGTGGTTTGCAGGTCGCAGACCACGGCGTCTCCGTGTGGAATAGTAGTGTTCAAGCCACGTCAAAATGAATATACGTATACATGACTTGGATCGATGAGCAAGGTGATCGGAATGTTTTTCCTGGTTAGCGGACATGGCCGAGGACCCCTCTCGAGACGGGATTCTCAAACCACACCTCCACCACATCTGGAACCCTCACCGAACGCCAGTTAAACTGTCACACCAGTAACATGTCTTTCTCTGTTGCAATATTTAACCAGGAAGCCACAGTGTTCCCAAGCAGGAGACTTTAGCAACAAGGGAGGGTCTTCAAGCTCTGTTTTCTCGCTAGCGTTAGCCATGACATAAACGGGCTGCACGTGTAGCTGCAGGCTGAAAATAAACACACGCAACTTCCGTTCCGGGAGCTCACTCATGCACAGCTCTGTACCGAACTGAACGTCCTGTACCGAAACGGTTCAATACCAATACTATACATGTATTGTTACACCCCTAGTTGGGATGAGTGATTGATGAGTGTTGATGAGGTGATTAATGGTTGTATGGAGTGTTACGCTAAACAAAGAAAATAAATCAAAAAATGTTGACGCATGCACCAAAAAAATAAATAAATAAATTTCAAATTCAAATAAACAACCTTGTTTAAAAAAAGAAACAACTTAGATTTTTGTTTCTATTAATTTCGATCTAGCATTCAAGCGGTTGAAAACAATTCCATGACGTCCCTGTCATCACGTACACCACGTGTCTTTTGTCCTAAATTACGTATCCTCCTGACTACCAGTAGTTCAAATTTGTCCTCTGTGGAGGACATTTCTAAACCTGAATATCTCCCACCCACTTTACACTGCTAAATTAACTCTTTTTGCCATCTACAGAGGACATTTAGGGCTTTTCAATGATACCAAATGTGAAGGGGTGGGGCTTTGGTACCTCTCTCTTCCTCATTTAGGAAAATGGCAAGCACATTTCATGGGAAGAGGAAAAGTAAGCACATAATACTTTTTATTGAGCAAATTTTGGCTTGAAATGTTGTTGGCATATTTTATATAAGTCTCTTAACAACACATTAAAACATTGTCTGAATTTTTAAACTGTATTTTAGCATAGTATTTAAGTGTTTAAAAATGTCCTCTGTAGTGGACATTTGTAGTTATTTCTTCCACTTTGTTCTGTTTTTTCAAATGAAAAGAAAGGGAGTCATTCTCAGAAGCACCTTGGTTGCCATCAAGGTTCAGTTTCACATGTATGGCATTCCAATGTCCACTGTAGTGGACTGTTACTAGAGGGTCATAACATGGACATCTGATATCGCAAAAATAAAAGCTTTTTTTTTAAAGAAAATGTTTTCAGTATACCAATTAACTTACAAAGATTGGGGAATTTAAAAAAAATGTGATTGGACAATATTTTTTTTCCTGGTAGTCAGGAGGATACAGTGCTTGGGACCTGCTTAACTTAAATGCAATGCCTTGTAGTTTCATTAACCCTTAGGAGTCTGGGGTATAATTGGCCGTTTTTGACTACTTTTGATTTTACCATTATATTTCACCTTAAAAACTATTTACCTTGTCTTGTTTGGTGTCATTATTTTCAGCACAACCTCACATGTGTGACTGTACAGTTATTTTTTCATTTTGACATACTGTATTAACACAATGGACCTAAATCACAAAAAAATATAAAAATCCGAGTAGGAAAAAGTTAGATTTTTTACTGTGAAAACCACAAATATGTTTAACGAACCAATTTTATTACTTAGAATACAAATACAAATTGTTGTCTGCCAAAATTGTGCATAAGTTTTTGAAATTTACAAAGTTATATGTAACTATTTACATTTAAACGCAGGCAACGCCTCAGGCTCAGGGCTCCTCAGCTGCTTCCTACCTGCTTCACATTCAGTAGTCCTCTCATTGTTTTGACTCACAAAACAAAAAAAACGACTCCACTACACACTAAACACACTACACTAAACACTACAGAACACACTAACTATACACTCCAAACACGCTAAATGTCACAAATCTCTCAACTCTCAAAACTATCGATCTCTATCGCTCTCTGCCACCGTCATTGCCGCTGTCAATCTTCGCCGCTGTTCCTCCCACAACTTCCGCCTGCTCCTAGCAACCAAATCACGTGTTTTGCTATAGAATTTTGTGATTGGTTAGTGTGGTGCCTTTTTCCACCAATGGGAACATGTTATTTTCCTTGCAAACACTTCCTGCTTCTGGACACTTTCGGGAGAAAAGCCCGTTTGTAGCGTCTCTTCCTGCACCAAACGCGCAGCAAACGTGCCGATAATGTTAGCGAAAAAAACATTGCGGACATTATTTATCATATCTCCAGTTTTACTTGGCCTATCAACACGATTTAAAAACTGATATATAGTTTGAAGGCTGCCCCAACACATACACTAACACTCACTGAGACTCCGTCTTGCTGCTACGTCATCTTAAACGAGTCACGTGATTTGATCACGCCGGCGTGATCGTCGACTCCTAAGGGTTAATTAAAAACAACAAGAATGGCTCCTACAGTGGCCTTTATCCCCCCCGTTAAAAAGCATGACCTGGGTTCATTAAAACAACAACCTCCCGGCATGCTTATTCTTACTCACTGTGTCTTCGGGGCGGCGGGGTCACTCATCAGAACAGACTGGCAGGTCACAGTCACCCACACATGACTCAGAGGCACAAGCGAGGCCCAGGCGGAGCTGTCCTTACTTTAGGTTCTCTGACTCATTTTATGTCTACATCTACTAAGCAAACTATTCATTCAGATAGAGATTTGTCGGTTACAACAGCTAGTTTCAAGCGTTTGCAAGCACTTTATCCAATATCAAAGCACTTTTTAATCCTTGGAAAGTTTTTAAACGAAAAAATAAGCCTAATGTATTTCTCTAAACATATTTTCATCGAAATGACATTAGCCTGCTGCCCTGAACGCTGCATTCCTCTCTGCATTGCTATTCTTGTTCCATCTCCTCCTTCCTGAGAAGAATTGGTCTTCAATTAAAGCCAGCTGTCTGCCTTTGATATATGACTGCTGGAATGGCTTTGGCACCGGGAAGTTCTTACCCACTTGAAGTCATTTGTTACTGTGTGGGTGCACATTAGTTTAATTCTGCTCCCTATCCCTTTTAACACTTGTAAAGGGCACTGATTCAAATTTCAGATGAAAACAAAACCACTGATAGGAGGGTAACTGTTGAAAAGCAGTTATATCTGTGAGTAATGGCTGACCTTGAGCTATGAAAGAGGAATATAAGGCGTGATACTTTAAATGGAGGAGGGGGGAAATGGAGAGACCTGGAAGTTAAGTGGAAAAACTGGTTATCTTAGACTTTGAATACTTTTGACCCATGATGACCGTATAATGTGGGAGATTTTCAATGAAGATATTAAGGATACACAGTACTCTTAGGATGAACAGCTCTGAAAACTAAAGTGTATCATCATCACATCATTAAAATAGAAAGAAAAAAAGTCTTTGCATGTGAATCTGACAGGTTTTAACCTTTAGGGATGATATTTGACTCCGGGTTGAAAATGAGATAGAGGGGGGACATTTTTGCAGAAGGCATTGGGGCAGGTAGTGAGGCACAGGGGGCAGTATTAATGTAAAACGAACTGTGCTGAAGCAGAAATGTTTTGGGGTAACAAGTGACCTTGAAGTGTGAAACAACAAATTTGACTTTGGGAAAGAAAGAAGGCACAGGAAAATGCTTTTTTTTACTGCGTGTTTGTGTGTGTGTGTGTGTGTGTGTGTGCGTGCGTGCATGTGTGTTTGTGTGTGTGTGTGTGTGTGTGACTGGGAAAGAGAGCAAGAGAGAGAGATTGGAAGAGATTTGACGCAGTCAGAGAAGGACAAAAATGAAAACGCTCCACTGAGAGTTTGCTAAGAGGGTCCCTTTTCACTCATGTACTTTAGCGGCACAGACAAACCCCAGTGTGTCCAGTAACAGAGAGCTGGGAGCATTGGCAGATGGAAAAGTATAAGGATAGGGAAAGGGCAAAGAGTCAGGAGATGACCAAAGACAAGGAGTAAGAGTCACGCAAGGGGATAACAGTAGTTGAGGGTGAATGTCTATTAATTTACTGGATATATAATTGTATGACTTTCCTGCTGGATTAGAGCAACTTTTAGGACATTCATGCTGGCTCTATTTCTAAAAAGCAACTAAATCCAAATCAGGGAAAAGAAGAGAAATACATTCAAATTTATATTGTAATTCATTCCCATTCATGCTGCTCAGAGTAAGCAGATGTAACAGTCAGAGCTATTGAATGTAGTGCCACTAGGTGACGCCACCTTTTGTTTAGTGGATTATGTAACCTGTACCTAGAAGAAGAGCAGGTGTACTTCTGCTCCATCATGCGTAAAGATGTCGCCCGGGGAGTGACGACTCCGTTTATTTTATTTTATTTTGTGATGTGTTGGTGTAGGATCCCCGGCCATGTGTGGAAACCCCACGTTGCCTGCCGTGTCTTAAGATAACCGGAGCTACCGCCATTGAAAGCGGACCATAACCTTCCCCTTCACCACCCACATTACACAGACAGCAGTCTCAACACTGCAGCACTGTGGTCTCTCCCCTCCACCTGCGCCATGTGCGAGCTGCCAGTAGGTGTGGCCTGCGGGGCAGATAAAAGGACGCCGGCCACCAGTTGAGTGGGAGTTCAGTTGTAGTGACATGCTATGGTTATGTGTTACTCTAACTCACAGTTCTGCAAGAACTTCTTCAAGATCAAGGAGTCCTGACTGTCATGGACTTTCCTCCACAGTGACCTGACCTCAACCATTGAATATGTATGGGGGCACTTAAGGACTGAGAAAGACAGGCACTCTGTGACATCACCAGAAGCTTTGTTGTACACTGTCAAATCATGCCGGGATAACATGAGTCATGCCAGCTGGTGTGTATGCTGTTATTAAAACAGAAGGGGGACATGCCAAATACTTAGATAATCTAATATTCATGGACATTTTTGAATCTCGTCACGCTATGAAAACAATCACTAACATTTATAGCATGTTTACTATAATTTATTATTTAGATCAGGCATGTCCAAACTATTCCACAAAGGGCCGGTGTGGCTGCAGGTTTTTGTTCCAACCAGTCAAGAGCACACAGTTTGACTAATCGACTTTCTGAAGACTGAGATCAGTTGATTAAATGAGTCAGGTCTGGTGTGCTGCTGCTTGGTTGAAAAGAAAACCTGCAGCCACACCAGCCCTTTGTGGAATAGTTTGGACTTGCCTGATTTAGATAAACAAGCTATAATTGATATTTTCATAACAAGTGCCAACTGGCAAAATGAAAGAAAACAATGTTTCCTTATGATGACCCTAAAGAGAATTATCACGTGAATCTGCAACTCTGCTCAGTTTTATAGAGCTTTTACAGTGAGTTCCACCTCACTGTCAAGCATTGTAAACACAGTGGAGCATTAAGCAGCTAAAGAGACAGATATTTCCCTCAGGAGCTGGTACAAAAACAGAACTAAAACAGAGTGAATAGTAGACTTAGAATCATCAAGTATGCACAGCACCAAATTGATGATATTGTTGTTATGCAACTGCTTAATGTATAAATATGCAAACGTTTGCTAATAAGTTCATTATATCAATGATGTGTGCAAAACTTATTCCATTGCCTCCATTCAGGTTGCCAAGCTAATTGCAATTACTCCAGCTCCAGAAGTGACAGCACCAGTCCAAGAAATAGCCTGGCACATAACCCCTGTGGCTTTTACACTTGTTCGTGTACAGAGACAATATATAGTAAAACACAATGTTTATTATTTATGTAATAGTTCAATGTATATCCATGTTGTGCTTTTATGCAACATCAACAGGGAATTTGTATTAAATCTGGCTATCAATAATGATTCGTGATTATCATATCTATTAATTATGATAAATAATAAGATCCAATATACATTAGCAACATTTACTCTTGTACAATATTAAATAGACAGCAAATTCTATTGTAATTAACACAAAGATGCTGATCCAAGGGTTGGACTCGAAACAGGATGGCGGATCACCACTTGTTTTATTGATAGGAGAGAGCAAAGAAACAATGGTGGTGCTCACACCATTAGTTCACTGATATCACACACAGGTGTGATGTACTCCAGGCAACCTAACACCCAAACAGTAAACAAACATCAACCACAGTCCTGTGCTATGCTATGCTATGCTATCTAGGCCCAGTTCAACATTACCAGTCTTTGAAGAAAAGGTGCTGGTGGTTCCTTAGCTGACAATGAGAACATTGTAAGAGAGAGAGAGATATAATGGAAACGGGTTGCTTGTTTCCTTTGCAGGGATAGCAGCTTGGCGCTAACTTGCTTCATGCTCCTCAGATTCTGGAGCTACATGGTCGTGTAGACCATAGGTCATTTACAGGCGGACCGCGGTTCGAATCTGGACCCGAACGCCATCCTATACGGACCTGGACCTAGAATCAATAAATTAATTTAGTATTTTGACCGCCACAGCTTTTCTAGACTTATAGTACTGGTTTAGCGGATCAGGAAAACCACTGACCAATTGCATGCAAGTTATGCCATCCCACCAATCAAGTCAGTGCAACAATACAGACAGATGAGCGAGGTGAGAGGCGAGTGACAGACGGAAAGATGAGTGGTATCCAAGAGGGAAAGAAAGAGAAACTGTAAAAGTATTCAATTGCTAAGATGTGGCAATATCAATCTGTTGTAAAATTGGTAGAGACTGTTAAGATGTGAAATATTATTAAAGAAAAAGGGAAACTCAAGCTGCTGCCACACTGTTATATTTAAAAAAAGATTTAGAAAAAAAAAAGTACTTTATTTTAAGATGCACGATTTAAATTTAAAACGATTTAAAAAACTATTTCATTTATTTTCACTATTTAATTTTAAATGCAGCCATTCTTTTCCGTAAAGAGAGAAGAAAATAATAAATATCAACAGTATCATATATCTGTATAATTAAATGTTAGGTGGCAAATCAGTTGATGATTACATGCAGACATTGATATAAATACTAGGCTACTTCAAAACCTATCACACTAAATCACAAGGCAAGGTAGACGTTATGATGTTCGGACCTTTGCTTAAGGATATTTTCTCTTACTGGACCTATTTGAATTTTAGTTGAATACCCATGCTGTAGACAGTAGCCCTTTCAAAACAGAGACTCTGCATTACCACCTTTCTTTGTTCACGTTGAACCAAGTATTGCTAATACCTTGAGCAACACATGGCACCGAGCCACAGGGAACCATCTTTGGCCAAGACTTGTGGAAATTCTGGTTGCGCGCAATGAGTGCATGCAGGTAGGAAAGTACATGTGTAGACCACAGGCACTGGATATTTTTTCTTCTATTTTTTCTCTTTAAAGCATTTGATTTCTTGATGGCTGTAAGGATGTTAAGAGGCTTTCGACAAATGTAGCCAAATGAAGAGTTTGACGTCAACTTTAAGGTGGCAGAGCACTCCAAAATGAAATTGACAAGAAATGTCTCCAAACAGTTCTGTGATTTTCTGTGCCTTAAGACGAATACGTAACTAATATTAATGCTGTTGAAAACTGTTATATGTATAATAGAAACAATACCATCAGACGTAACAAAAATCAATTTTGACAGAAAGGCAATGAAGCTGATACATACATTACATACAACACTGTTATAAGAGAACTGATTTTAAAGGGTTTGAAAAGAACAGCTTTCTTTTTATAAGGTTTGGATTTATTCATTTGTCAGCTGCCACAGAGTGCATGAAGTTGCCATTGGAGAAACAGAAAAGAAAAGGAAAAGAAAAACAAAGCAGGGATGCCGTGCCAATTTGCAAGAAGGTAAGCAAACTCGGGGGCAATTTAATTAAACCATGCTGCATTATTCATCAACAGGCCCTGAGCCTATAATGCATATGTCATGACCACTGCCATTAAGATAGTAAAGTGTATTTATGCAAAAGGACTTAATCAGATACACTTCTGCAGGTTCTTTGAGGACCCGAAGGCAGAAAATGCAGATGTATTTAATCACAATTAAACATGCCAGATATGCGTTCCTCATTTTCTCTCTGACTGGGAGCAGAGATCGAGTAGTTTCTGTCAGTGAACAAGGACAAGGAGAGCTAGCTGACCTGGCTCCAAGACCTGCCTTCTCTTGACTAAATTACTGGGCATTTAAATGTAGACAACACACATCAAGTCCGCAAACAGTTTACTAACTGATTGATAAGCGCCTGACAAAGTGTGAAGAGATTGATCAAACCCTTGGACAAAGATGACAGAGTTAGGATATTTTATAGTTGCTTGTAAATGCTGGAGGTATTCACAATGTGTTCTTCTATGCATGAATTCAGACGTCATGTTTCTTTTTGGCTCGCTTCTCCTTCCACATTTTTCAACATATTAACTCCATTCAAACATCAAAATATTTCGCTCAATCAGGACGTGCCAGCTTTTACTTTTCTCATTGATATCTATCATACTATAGAAATATTTAGCATTTTCTGTGAATTCTGGCTTATTTAAATGAATAGCGGAGTGCCAAAAAATCACACCTTTCCACACTTTTTCAAAAGTTCATGTAATCATTCATAATTTTAAACCACAAACGCCATTCAAACTTTGAAGTATTCCGCAAACTTTTTACATTCATGTTGTAATTCATGTTTCATGTTCATGTTAAAGCCACCAATACAATTTCACCGCTTTTTAGCAAACCCTAAAATATCCCACATCTTTCATGTATTCTTGACATTATTAAAAGTTATTACAGGCAGCCATGCCCACTCCTCATCAGCTTTTCAATAAAACTCAAGGGCATTTGGGTGCAGCACAAAAGGCTGTAAACACCAGACTGATATATTATAACCTAATGTAGTTAATGCAGTGAAAATGTTAGCCGTAGCAATCATGCTGAATTATCAGTTCAACAGTCCCTTTGGCTCAGTGTTCTTCTCTGCCAACTCCTGAATATCTGGCTCTTTAACTGCTAAAAGCTCAACCAGGTTCCCCAAGCCAATCACTAACTGTGTCTGTCTGCTGTTTGTTCATCTATGTTTTCATCAGCAGGATAAGCCCACTGTGTACTACATGCTCAGCACCAAAGTGATGTGAGCAACCCAAACCAGTAACATTGCCATCTGTAAAACAAAAACAAAGTGCTGAAAGATGCTAAAATGGTTATGAGACCTAACAAGAACTGCATAATGGGCTAGGTTGGTTCATCCCTATGACACCTTGACATTACACATATTTTTGTGTTCCAGTGTTTATATAAAAATATAAATAGCGGAGCTTTAAATGACTTACATGTCCTGGACTGCAGACCTATAAGGAAATGTATATATAAATTATAAAACAATTAATTTTTTGTGTTCTCTTTTAAATGGATAAGTGACATAAGGTTAAGGACATAAGACATCTGGCTTGGGCTTGGGGTAGTTGCTACTCCCTATGTTAAAAGGAGCGGCACCCTTTATTGGAGGTTTACTATGGGCATCCAGCTGGTAAGAGCCAGGGGCTTGTACCCGAAGATGCGGGAGAGATTATGTATCTCATCTGGTTTGGGATTACTGAGGAGGAGCTGGGAAAAGTTGCTGAGTAGAGGAACTTCTGGAATATCTTACTCGCCTTCAAGAGCGGCCCTCATTAGGGATGCATGGATGAAGAAAGACTACATTTCTATCTACATTTCGAGAACTTGACCATTTCTTTGTGCATGCACCTACTTGGATCTTTCTGTGTGTGTGCAGTGTATGTGAGTATGCTTATGCATATGTGTGCCAGTTTATGGATGATGGCCCCTTTGTCAGCAAAAAACAAAAATCCATTTGCGTGAAAAGCTGGCAACCATAGCTCTTTGAAGTCTTTGTGTCCGAGCACACGTGGAGGAATGTAATTCCTTTGAGCTCTGAGCACCATCTATTTCTGTCCATGTATGCCTAATTGAAATGTTGCTACAAAAACAATAAAACGAGCCTATGGGGAAAATCCAATTTAAAAAGTTGATGAAGATGGGATTTTCTGGTTGGAATGATTCCCAGCACTTCAAGGTTCAGGTTCAATTCAGTCGCATTTTGTCGACTGGATGTGTGTGCATGGCATATGAACACACACAACACCATAGACCAAAACGGTTGAGCACACAAACTATCGCACAATCCTGATGTGTCATTTAATATTATCATGGACTGGGAGCTATGGAAACACATTTCATGCACATTAAGCAAGATTAAAGTTTAATCAGCTTGTATACATTAAAGGCTCAGGGAAAAACAGATAGCGTTTCACTCATTTGCTTTTATTACACTTCTGCTGACTGATAAAGTTAACACCTGCTGAGATCCTTTCTTGTTCACTTTCTCGCTCGGTGTGTATGGTATATAGAGGTGCTGACTGCTGGCTTTCATAGAAAATGCATCACCTTATTATGCTTTGAAGTTTTTTACTCTAATAACCTTCAAACGATTGTTGTCTCTTGTCATTTTCTGGTGGCTAATCAATTACATTTAATACTACAATTATGTATTCACAAAGTTCAGACTTAACTTTTGCCTGTTTAGTCAGCAACCGTTGATGTAAAGCATATCCATCCACCATACCGCTTTGAAATTATAAGGGAGAGGTGGGAAGGGTCTGTTTCAGTACAAAAGTATCATCAATTGAATATAAAGAATCAGATTAGATTGTTAATACTATTGCATTGGTGCATTATTTCAGTGGAACCTAACCGATGTAGTCACCAGATCAATCTTTTCAACAGCTTCAGAAATTGAACCATCTGAAACGTTAAGGGGAAAACTGTCTTTTTCTGGTGAGCGTACAGCTCATAGACATCTGAAACTAATGGTGCTCCAATAGATCGGACAAAAAATCTTATGGGCCCTTCTACAATGTACAAAGTTTGATCAGTGGTCTCCATAAAGCCTGATCAGAAGAGTCGATGGGAAAAACACACAACAGTTTCTATGTGCACTGCAATGCCATATCCACCAACACTGCAGGACTCTGCTACTCACCAGCTGCTAACAGCTAACGAGCTCTCCTCCTGCCAAAATCAGCATGGATTTTCAGTTTACTCTTGATTTAACCAATACAACATATTTATGAAGGGCCTGCCAGCAAGCCTTTTGTGACTGAGGGAGATATCTGTACTGCCGAACATTTCTGGGTAGGTCTCGTGCTGAGAAACCAGCCAGTCAGTGTAACTAGCACTGACACGTTGCTGTGGAGGGAGAGAGCTGTGGTGACCGCATGAAAAGACTTGCTCAGCGGTAATCAGTGTAGTCAGAAGCAGTTATTTCAATTTTATATTTGGGACTGTCTGTTTGTAATAAGTACATTTTCGGGGGGGGGCAAGGCAACTCCGTTAGTTTTGAGTCCTGCAGCATAATAACTGAATGAGCTTACAGCTGACAGAGCAATAAGCTTACAGCAGACCTTAGCACTCAACAGCACCAAAGGTTTCTGTTCAGAAGAAGCGTTGAACAGTCAACTGTAGTTCAATGTGACAACACAACAAATAAACGGATATACGTATAAGTATAAGTATTTTAGCTGAGTACAGGTAAAAAATAATTTGAGTCTGGAGTTACAGACACTTTACATGAGGGTACACATTGGACTTCTGTCAGAGATGAAAGTAACCAGGTATAAGCAGTAACCGGGTGGTGGATAACCACTGCTGTACCACTGCACAAAGGCCTTAGACAGCGTAAACTGCGACTTCTAGTTAGTATTTTTAAAACTTTATTGATAACTTTTGGTCTTGCATGCTAAAATGGTCTTGCATTTCTATAGCTCTTTTCCAGTCTACTGACCACTCAAAGCGCTTAAAACCCTTATCACATTCACCCATTCACACACATTCATACACTGATGACAGAGGCTGCCATGGAGGCCATCAACTGCTCATTAGGATCAATTTGGGGTGCAGTATCTTGCTAAAGGAGACTTTGACATACAGCTGGGGGAGCTGGGGATTCAAACCAGCGACCCTCCGATTACTAGACCTCCAGCTATACCTCCTAAGCTACAGCCGCCCCAAAATGAAAACTTTTAATTTTGTTTTAAACCTATTTCTTTAAATGGATGTAAAATAAATATAATTATTTATTTATTCAACATTTCCATGGGTATTTTACTGTGTTACTAACTAGCTACTACAATATGCTATGCTACTATCCTACTAACTATACATAAAAATGATACAGGCAAAGTAAAGAAAGGTCATTTTGATTGGTGATCAGTATCGGCCAATCCTGATTCCAGCAATAGTGATCAGACCAAGTCCTGATGCACCAGTGCACCAGAGCCAGATCGAAGTTAACCCTTCAGGATTTGAACTTGCTTTAATGGAGGTGCACTGCATCTTTGTCGGATGTTTATGAGTCAGCAATATAAAAATATATGTATGTATGGATGTATGTATGCATGTATGGTTAATTATATATAGGTTATTTATAATATATGGTTAATTTAAGAATGTTTTCATAATGATTATGTAGTTATTATCACACCATCCAACTTATTGTACGGCTGCATGCCATACAATTATATTTACCTAACAAACTAACATTTAAGTAGGATGACCTCAGAGTTACTAGCAAGCACATTTCTTTGGTCTCTCCAAGCTGAGGCCCTACACACCAGTTTGTCCAGTGAACAGAGAGATAAACTGATACCAATGCTCCACTGGTAAGACAGTGAAAAGACTGAATCTCAAACTGTTATACCTAACACTGGTTTCTGAAAAGATGTAGACTCTATCGCCATTCATAGGCAGTGAATGCTCCTTGTTTGATGGGAAGGTTAGCGGCTCTGTACAATTTAAACTATAATTGGAACAAATGTTGTCCAAGAATCTTACACAGGATTATCATGCAAAAGAGAGCAGTGGGACACTATAAAAGACTGGTGAGAACAGGATGGACAGGACTTAATTTTCTTGCCACCAAAGTCAGCAAATCGCTGTGTGAACTCCGTACTAAGTATGTTCAAAAAGTGACCCAAGTTTCTTTGCAACATCTGCATCTCCCACAGGCGCAGCTTCACTTTAAAAGCGCTCACTGCAGCGTACATGTCCTTGATCACACAATCCTGGCCCTGAAGCTGGAGGTTTAGTGCATGGAGATGGTTTGTTATGACGCAACGCCAACACACGCCAACTCCACTTTTCCTCATGTGTTCAGCACTTCCCTTCGAATTGGACAGCACAGCTCTGTGTGATGGGGCACGTCAACATGTTCAGAACTTATCTCCTTCAGAAAAGACTTTAATTGGCGGTGATTTAAACCTTTGGCTCTTATAAAGTTAACTGTCCCTGTTACAGTGCTCATTACATGTTCCATTTACATGTTTCCATGTTTCACCTGCGCAATTCTCTTCCCGAATCTTCTCCCCCATTCCTGCCCACTAATCCACTTTTTTTCACCACACATTGCAGGTGCTCCATCTGTCGTCAGTCCTACCAGTTTGTCCCAAGGCAGCTTTATGTCATTTAAACATTTAGACGCATCTTCAAATATCTTTTCCTGTGCATTGATCTGATTCCCAAAAGTTTCAATGTAACACAAACTGGAGTCCACTCCACAGATGAAGATTGACAGCTGGACAGCATCAGTTGTGTCACTGCTCTCATCGACAACAAGGGAATATGCAATTAATTATTTTCCTTTTTCCATCAGCTGTTTTTGTAGATTGGTGGCATGCTTACACAGTGTTTCTGCTTAGACTCATATGAAGCAATACTAAAATCAAAAGCCGGAAAAGTCACGTAAGATATCGTGTGGATAGTTGTTGCCGGAAGACGATAGCATTCCACCTTAACTCTCGTCCATGTTACATTGCATTCTGAGATCGATACATCTCAGCTGCCATGATGGCTGCGAGCGGAACAAGCTACTGCTAAGCATTACTTTGACAGAGGTATTGTGAAGATGTTAGTGTGCTAATGTCAGCATGTAACTCAAAGCACAGCTGTGCTGAAGTATAGCTTCACCACTGATGAAGGTATCTTCTCAAGTGTGTACTGCTTTTTAATCAGCTGAGGCTCATTTGATAAGGAAGGTGCAATGAAATGCAATGAGCCAGAGAATAAATGTGGGAAACTTGCGATCTGATTTGAATACATACTGGAGCTTTGGACCACATACTCGAAAACAAGACATTAACCACAATACTTACATGGTAAGCCTAATTTACACATGCACATGATGTTGTCAACAATTGCTACTAAAAAGGCCAAAATTAGGGCAATCCAGTCCTCCTGAGGTCTGTACTGTGAAGCCAGTTTAGTGGGTTAGCGAGGTATGTTGAGTCTAAAGCCAGGCTTCCCTGAACTACAAAGGTGGCTCTCTTTTAACCCGGCTAGATCACCATGGTAACTTATGCTTAGCTCATAACCTGGTCCCGACCAGGTTCTGTTCAGAGTTTCAGCTTAAAATCGGCTATAAAAGCGCTGCTGTTTCACTGTGTAACTCATTCGGAGATGGCGTCACCATTCATTGAGAACCCAGTAGACCTGGGAGCAAGAATAATTCGGGCAGCACTACGACGTGAGCGGCTTCTTCGAGATCGCGCTGATCCGCTGGCATTTCCTGATGAAATTCTCTATGAGCGATATAGATTGTCAGCCGAGGGAATACGGTACATTTGCTCACTGAGCCGAGTGTCAGGAATGCCACTCGAAGAAGCTGTGCACTCACTGTCGGGCAAGCTGTTTGTGTAGCCCTTCGTTTGTTTGCCACGGGAACCTACTTACATTCAGTTGGTGATGCGGAAAATCTGAGCAAGAACACACACTGACAAAATGATGGGGCAGCTTGGCTACATACCACTTTGAATTATGTTTTTGTATTTGGCTCTAACTTGCTGCCATGTCCGACTGCTGCTTCCACATCTTAATAAAATGCAATATGAAATATTAATTAGGCCAACCTAGTATTTATTTGTCACAGATAATGAGTAAAGTTAATTATTTCTTTGATGTGGCCGTGAATAAACTGATGAACTGATCAATGTTTCACACGCGCATTCTATAACTGAGATCAGTAAAATGTGAAAACAATGTAGACATCATTCAAAAATGAAAAAAGATAGTTGTTGCTTCAGTTTATTTATTTTTTAAATGGATGCGGGTTAATATGTAAAAGTTGCACAATGTTGAGCTTTCAGAAATGAAAACACTAAGGGCTTAATATAATATTGATCATAATATTAATCATTGTTAACTTACGCATTTACACGGTCAGCAGTTTTCTGCCAGCAGCCCTCCCTCGCTCTATTGGCGGCGACAGTGTTACTTTTTGCCGTGATGGTTTCTTTGAATTCTTCATAGCCTTGCATAATAAGAATCTGCTCATCTTGAGTAAAATATGTGGCCCGGGATCGATCCATTTTCACACGGAAGTAGAATAATATGACATCAAACGCCCCCTTTTATGTGAACGCGCGCAGAGCACAAAGCAGAGAACCAGACTTGACTAATTAAGTTGATAACCACCGTCGCAGTACCGTTTTACTCTGATTGGGGACTTGGGGCTTTGTTGAGCTGCATCATGAGCACAAAGCCTGGCTATGTTGAGCCCCCTTCGCAGTACAGGCCTCTGGACACAAGAGTTTGGTTTTGTATTTTTGAAGGACCGTGCGGCTATTGTGTGCACTTTATGCTGTGAGAACGTTGTGTGCCGAATGTCAAGTGTTAGGTGTCTTTTTGAGACGAAGCAGGAGAAGACTTTCAAAGACCAAGCAGACAAAGCAGAGTCAACGTGCTGTGTCCATGTATGATAAACAACCTCGTTCCCTCAAGTTTTTACCACTGCTAAAAATCACGGGACAGAATCAAGCTATCGCATTGTGCATTGTACTGCAAAGCATGGGGAGCCATTTACGAATGGCAAATTTATTAAGGAGGCTTTTCTCAGTTGCTCAGATGCTCTTGGTGAAAGTAGCCAAATAAATGACATCCCACGTTTGGCAGTCATGGCAAGGTACTGTGATTCAACTGTCAGAGAGGAACTTTGCTGCTTGAAGCCAATGCCTGAAACAGCAAAAGATGAAGATATAGCCAAGACATTAATTGAACATTTTCAGGAACGAGGGATTATAATCAGAAAATTGTTTGCAGTGACCACAGATGGCACCCCTGCTATGGTTGGGAGACAAAAGCGAACTGTCAAGCTGATTGAAGAAAAAGTCGGCCACCCCATCTTGAAACTATAAACTCTTGAAAAGATTATTGACTTCATAGTGAAGCGATCCGCACTGACGCACCGGCAGTTTCAGGTATAAATCCGCTTGTGACAAAAGCACATTTTTACTGTTTCTTCCTGCACCAGACACAAAGCAAGCGTAACGGCAATGTTCGCGAAAAAGCGTGTTGGACATTATTTACCCTAAATCTGGTTTTGGACCTGCCGGTGCGCCCGCTCCGTCAACTCGGTAGGTAACGTTAGGCCGTGTGGGTCGGCTAGCGGCTAGCAGCTAGCTACACACAAACATCCACAGATTCTGATCCCACTTTGTTGACTGCATGCCTCCGGATCTACTCAGACCTGAATAGACTCATTCTGGACTTGTTTAATCTCATTATAATCCATAAAAGTCAGTTTAGATGAACAGAACAGAACATAATGGGACCGAACCGCCGGCAAAATCTCGGTCCAGCTCGCGCCGCTGCAGGTTTAAATCCGCTTGTGACAAAAGCACATTTTTACTGTTTCTTCCTGCACCAGACACAAAGCAAACGTAACGGCAATGTTCGCGAAAAGGCGTGTTGGACATTATTTACCCTAAATCCGGTTTTGGACGTGCCAGTGCGTCCGCTCCGTCGACTCGGGCAGTGGGCCGTGTAGCTAGCGCTAGCTAGCGGTTAGCACGGCTAGCGCTAGCTACACACAAACATCCGCAGATTCCGATCCCACTTTGTTGTCCGCGCGTCTCCGGATCTCCTCAGACCCGAACAGACTTGGACTTGTTTAATCTCATTAATCCACTACAGTCAGTTTAGATGCACAGAACGGAACCTAACTGCCGGCAAAATCCCGGTCCAGCTTGCGCCGCTGCAGGTATAAACCCGCTTGTTTTTTTAAGGTATGTCGTGGGCTTGAGCTCTGCAGTGATTGGCTCTGGTGCGCATGTGGCCATGGTGTGCAGTGGTTGGCTCTGGTGCCCACGTGACTGTGGTGGCTCCGGTGGACAATGCTTGCAGAATTTGTAAAGCATTTATGAAATAATTTATTCACGCTATCATTGCAGTCCAAGCAAATGCTTATTGCACACCATTGAACCACGCAGATCCGCTGAGATATTTGAGGAACACACACACACACACACACACACACACACACAGACAGACAGAGATTTCTTGCTTTTATAGAGAGATTATTATTATTATTATTATTATTATAATTATTGTTAATGATAATAATATTATTATTATCAAGTTTGAGCAGATACAGGCCTTAAGACGAGGCACTGTGGTCTTTTTTTGGTTTGGCCTCTCTTCCCAGAGCAATATGTTTATGAAATTTTCATGTATTGAATATTTCTAGCCTACACATTATGATTCAAGTAATGTTGGAATCAAATAATTGTTTTACGTTCCATTGTACTCGGAAATAAACAACCTCTGACATGAAAAAGTGTAATGATTTGGCCAAGTACTTACAGCTCTAAGAGTAGTGATGTCCAGAGTTGATATCAAAGATAGCCCTGACTCTTTTACCAACTCTCACTGAATACTATAAGTGATTAAATTCCATTAGCTTTGATTGATTTAAAAAATATATATATGTATAGCGAGTGTTAGGATAACCTTTGGATACAGCTACCCCCAGTCTTATGGTGGTTTGAATTTGGAATACAACAGCCTTAAATCAAGTTTATTTTTTAAATCATGTGTTTTTGTTAGGGTTGCTACTCGGTACTTTAACATACTGAATAAATATTCTGTGGTATATTCCAGATGTGACCCTTCTTTTTCATAATATGCAGTCACTGTTATCCCTCTGCTCCTCCTGCTCTTTGCTTGGTGAGAAGTGACCCATGAGAGAATCGAAATATCCAATAGCTAACAAGGCAAACTCAGGTAAATACTCTTTGCTACAGGGCTGGATGTGTGTGTGTGTGTGTGTGTGTGTGTGTTACTTCATATTAATTTTACATCTTGTTTTGCATATATTTCTAGATTAAAGACATTGACCTGGGAGATCCATCTGAATTATATGATTCTGCATCAAGCGGTGATGAATATGTGCAGGATTCCAGTGAAGTGACAGTGAAGAGAGTTTTGGGAGAAGATCATCCCAGAATCTTTTTGATATCATGGAAATGTCTGGCTCAATGGGATCTCCTGTTTGCGACAGCACCACACCAGACAACATGCCACTTGATCTGTACAGAGAAACATGTGAAGTTGCTGGAGAGGAGGAGCTCCATTCAAGTCAGTCTATTAACGACAGAGAAACATGTGATGTTGCTGGAGAGGAGGAGTTCCATTCAAGTCAGTCTATTAACGACAGAGAAACATTTGACGTCGCTGGAGAGGAGGAGCTCCATTCAAGTCAGTGAATTAACAAGAGAGAAACGTGAAGTTGCTGGAGAGGAACAGCCATCTTCAAGTCAGTTCATTAACAGCAATGTAGTTGTAAGAGCCCCCCAGAAGATGGGAAAAGAGTTTACGACAAGAAACATCATTGCTTGTATTGTTCCAAGCCTTATGCTAAAATGACAAGGCATCTAGAGAATGTACATGAAAACAAACCCAATGTGGCTAAAGCCCTAAGCTTTCCAAAAGGACCCAAACGGAGAAAAATACAAGCTGTTAAAAGCTCAGGCTTTAATCTCCAACAACACAGAAATGGTTAAGAAGGCAAGTGATTTTCAAGATGTTCATCAGGAGAAGTGGAATGAGATGATCTCAGCCACAGCACTGAGAAACATCAGGGAAGCAAAGTGGAATGTGCCTGCTATCATGCCTTTTACCAAAGATGTCCAAGGAATGCATGCATATCTTAGTCAACTGCAAGATGAGTGGTTCAAAGCACTCTCTGAAAATCCCTCCAGAAAAGATTGGTCAAACTTGCCGAAAGTGTGTCTTGTCCAGACAATTCTCTTTAAACACCGCAGGGAGGGAGAAGTCGCAGGAATGCCTTTGTCTGCATTTATCAGTCAAGATAAGTTAGATCCCTATGAAGATGTAGATTGGGCCTTATCAGAAGTAGAGAAAAGGCTGTGCCGACAATTTACAAGGATAATCAACAGGGGGAAGCTTGGAAGCCCAGTCCCAATTGTGCTTACGCCCAAAATGCTGAATGCAGCAGAACTCCTTGTGAAGCAAAGGGAAGCTTGTGGGATTTTAAAAGAAAATGGATACATGTTTGCCAGACCTTGCGCCATGACACATTTTAGAGGATCTGACTGTATCCGTGACTTTGCGAAAAGGTGTGGTGCCAAGTGTCCCCAGTCAATTACCTCAACCAAACTCAGGAAGCATGCCGCCACCCTGTCAACGGTTCTAAACCTCACTGACACGGAAATGGACCAGTTGGCTAACTTCCTTGGTCATGACATTAGAATTCATTGGGAATTCTATCGTCTGCCAGAGAAGACATTGCAGCTGGCCAAAATAAGCAAGCTTCTCATGGCACTCGAACAAGGGAGGATAGCAGACTCCATTGGAACAACTTGGATAAAATCAGTACTGATCCAGATGCTGTGTTGATGTTTTTAGTTGATGCATCTCTTCTGTTGTACATTGTGTCACAGTGCATCGCTGGTGTTACTGTATGGGATATTGGTGTTCTGGCATCAGAGTTGCCCTAAATTGCTACTAATCAGAATTTTTTTTTTTTTTTTCGTTTTTTGATGCTGACAGCAGAAAACGTTTTTCCTTTTTTGGTTTAAAACGAAAAAAGGAAAAACAGGCTTTGTTTCCGTTTATTGTTTTTTCCAGAAAAATGAATGAATGAATGATACACAGATTATTATTCTTACTCTTAGTTTTTCTAAACTCTTTAAGGAAAATCCATGCAGAAAAAAACACTGTGGACTCAGACAGAGATGAAGGCAGTGGAGAGACATCTAAAGTAATTCATTGACACATGCACGGTCCTAGGGAAATGGGAATGCAAGAGGTGTCTCAAAGCTGAACCAGAAGCGCTTAAAAACTATAATTGGCTAAATGTGAACCAGTGTGGGCAGGCGTGCAATTGATATTGTTTACAGACAAGAAAACAGATTACAACATGGAATAAAATGGAAAGTGAGAATAATGTTATCAAGAGGGGCCAATGAGGATGGCAGGATGGGTCATAGGCAGAGGGCAGGCTGGTTCAGGAATTTAAAAAAATGGTTACAAGAACAAACACCTGGATAGTAATTCATTACTTTTCTTTCTCAAAATCTTAATAAAGATGGCCTTTCATTGTGTATATTTGATATTGTCTGAGATGTTGCTATGTTGCAAAAATGGCAAAATTCTCAGAACAAGTGAGAAAAAAATAAAAAATACAAGCTACTGTAAACTGAGGGTTTGTTGTGGTGGTACTGATCGTGATGCTTAGAAAACAGGCACACAGGAATGGAGAAACGGAGACAGACTTTCAGTGTTTACTCTTGGCTTTACTTGCTTCATCTCCATGACAACACAAACAATCACTACAAGAACACTCACTGCACCAATCACCGGCCGCGCAAAAACAGCTGATAAAAAGGCTACACATGTAAACATATAGGCTACTACTGTTCATTTAAAAATACCTAACTATAAATTTAAATATATTCACTATATTAAAACTTTACACTACTGTCAGGGATCAAACAGAAAGGCACAATGTCTTTTACTTTGACATGTTTCAACTGTTATGTGCACTGCTGTCTTCCTCAGAAGTCAGTTGATCGCTGTGACGTTGGCCATGCCCACAGCCATCCAATGTTCTCTGGAGTAGCCTGGCCTGGTGGTGGATGGTTAGAACCTGGCCTGGTGGTGGATTGCTGGGGCCTTGTGGTGGTTGGCTGGAGCCTTTAGCCTTCCAAAAGTTTACTTTCTCAACCATTCTCAACTGCAAATCATATACTCATACTTTCATGGAGACCAAGGGTGGTCAAGATTCTTAGAAATAGAGCTGCTGCTGAGCTGCTTTTAGGGGGAACCAGGAGCTGTCTTAACTTTGTTTGTGGTTTGATAACCATGTGTATTTTAAAGTTTTATTATTATTATTTTGAAGTTATTTTGCCAGTTGTTTTGAATTCTAACAGTGGTGTTCTGCCCAGGAGGGGTTTGATGATATTTGCTAGGGCTTTTAATAAGTGAACGAGCCGATGCTGTCTACTATGTGGCATAGTTGTGAGTCTTTTTTAAGTAATTTTGGTGTTCCATAGATTCAAGGGTTGATGCTTGCTGTGGGTACCAGATGATCATATGTGTTCTGTGTTATTTTATTGATTTCCAGCAGGGTTTTGAGGATAGTTTTGATGTATTCTTCTTTCCTTCTGTGGGGTCCTTTTTTAATCTGTCAGATGCAACGGATTGGCCACGCCTGGTATGATGGACATTAAAAGTCAGTAACCTGCACCTACACTTTACTTATCTTTATTTAGTTTGCATCAATTCAGTTAAAGTGAACACAAATAAATTCCACACACCATTTATTTTATATATCCAGAGACCAAGTTCAAGCCCAGTCTCCCTGCTCCTCTCACCCACCCGTGAGCACCCTGTGCTGGGCTGCACTGTCAACGCGCCAGTGAGCTCTGGGTGTGATGACTATGGCAACAGCACCACCAGTACCATCACTGACAATGGCACTGGTACTGGCAATAGGTAGCAGACAGTTGCTATTCTCAACCAGAGTGCCAGTACCATTAATCCTACATAGTGGGGCATTAAATACAGGTTGAAACTTTGTTTTCACAAAACCAAGAACCTTAGCATTCCTTTGGTATAGATAGATAAATGTTAAATGTCATCAGCAAGAACCTTGTTGTTCGTCCCCACTTATCACATTTGAATTTGTGTAAAATATGCAAATTATGTTAATGAGGTCCCCATCAGGCATGTCCATTCGATTCACCGGAAGTCCCCAAATAGCATGTTCAAAACATTACTTCACTTATTCAGATGTTTAAAGGTGTGTATAAGCTAACCAAGCTTTAGTTTATGTGCATTTTTTTTTTTGTACCTCTAGGGTATATAGAAAGTGATGTCCCTCTAAGTGATGATTAAAACGTTGGTCCCCATAAAACATACAAACCAGTGTGTATGTGTGTGTGTGTCTGTCTGTCTGTCTGTGTGTGTATTGATGACCCCCATGGGCAGTCATTAGAGAACAGGCACAGTCCTGGAATGGCTACAGTTCAGCAGAGTCTTTTTTTTTTTTTTTTTCTCTGCCTCTCGCTCTTACACTCACAGGAACAAGAGAAACACTAAAACACACCATTATTTTTATCGCTCTTCTAAATGGCCACAGTTACAAGACTCTGGAGGCTTGACAATGAGACACAAAAATTATGAAAAGACGTGCAGCAAAGGGAGAAATATGGCAGAGAGGGACTAACTGGGATGAGCAGATGATCTCACACAGGTGTTCAAGGGAACACTCAGCTCCTAGTGTCTGACCCCTGATGCGTGTCAGACCAGGTCCACATTAAATCAAATCAAAGTGAGCCACATGTAAGATGTGTGGCCCAGTATAGTGGCATGTATTCAGCATTAAAACAGTTGTGTAGCAGCAGTCATTTTTTTCAGTGATGAGACTTTGATAAAATCATTTAATAGCTTTAATATTGAAAACTTGGGTGGTTGTGGTTGAGAAAGAACGTTAACCGCTGACAGTTAGAAACTCTGGCTTGAGTGGGACTTTTCATTCAGTATACTCAGCAGTATTTAGTCACCTGCCTCCACTGTGTTGACAAAGCTGCTGTGGAACGTGAAGGGAATGTGTTCAGTAACATAAGGTCAAGGGATGTCATAGTGCGGGATTAATCTGCGGTATTTATTTTAATGTGATATTTTTCTGTAATTAATGAATCGCAATTAAAGCAGCATTTTGACAGCCCTATCAAAAACAGACTATTTTCTCATTCAGCAATTCTCGTTTCTGCAGCAACTCTGTTCACCATCCATCGGAATGCTCTGTTTTAGTGCCCCCACCTCTTGAAAAACCCAATCTGCTCTGATTGGTCATCTATGATAGGCCTGAGCAGGCATCACCCAATGTGTTTCTGCATAAACTCTGCTGATATCTTTCTAAAAGTTGCTGTGCTGGGGCGTGGCCTAGGACAGTGTATGTATATTTGTTACATCACAAACTTACTGAAGTCCTGACAGCCTATTTAAAGACAGTTTCTTAAAACATGGCTGTATGCAAAGTCTCTCCCCTATAGCCAGAGTTAGTTTGTGTTGTCAGTTACACTATAGATATGTTTCAGTAAACAGGCAACGATAGATGTTAGTTAAGACATGTTGTGAGTTCATCTTTTAACTCATCCACTGCTGGCTCTAGTGTTAAAAAACCTCCATATAATGTACTGCTGTTAATATTCATTTTATGTTTCTTCTTTGCTCTGTCATGGTGTCTTTTCAGGAGTTGTTGTTTGAAATGATGATAAAAGGTGTTTTGCTGCAGCTTCTGCATCTTTATGTCCACTGAAGAACTTACTGATGCTCTTCTCTTCTCTGCACTAGTTCTGTCCAAGGCTAACTCGGCTTCTTTGTCCTCTCCTACGGCACGCTAGAGACTACAGTGAGTCAATATCGCCCCCTAGCCAGGAGGAGTTGTTAGAGAAGGCATTACAGGAATAGATGGCCTGTGTCCCAGTTTGGCATAGCTGGTCACCTGCTCATTTCTGCCTGCCCTGTCACCAGCCATTCTCACCTAATAAGCCAACTCCACTCACCTGTTCTCTCAGCTGCTCCTCATCACCAATCAACCCAGTATATATTTCCTCTAGCCCTACTCGCACTCATTTCCAGATTGTTCTTTGTCATTCATGCTAGACTCTCCAGTACTTCACTCCAGACTGAGTTCCTGCTGCCAACCCTGCCTGTAAACTCACCTGCCTTCTGTCCCTGGCTTTGAGAGTTTAAGCTGCTTCTTCTTTGGATGCTGTTTTGCTTGTGGCTGCTCAGCATAAACTTTCACCAGCTACGCTGCAGAGTGAGTTTTTCATTCCATCTATTTGTGATTAGCTGTGGCTCGGGCACTGGCTGTGTTACTTCCCTTGCTATTGTATGGACACCATGTGCATTTTTACCGGTCGGCTTCCACCTTCAGAAGATCGTTGTCTGCCTGTCTCTGCCTGGTACTGTAACCCTTTATTCCAGATATACATGTATGTTTGGACTAAGTGCTCCGTTCACCCAGTTAATATCCTATCTGATCCATATCAGTGGATCCATCAAATACTTGAGTGGCATGTCAGTAATTATGCTCACCTTGCAAATGGGCAGATTGGACATGACACCAGAACGGGTACTTCTTCACTCTGTTGATAGCTAGTTCATAAATGTTTTAAACTTAAGTTATGTCCCAGTCTTACAAAATGCACCTTTTTTTTTAACAGGCAAAGCAAAATAGAAGTATTAGAAGTCCTCACTTAATAATGCTGGTAACATGGTTCTTGATGAATGATATGCTGTGCCAATTTAAGAGGATTAGTACCTTAACTATGGAAAATGTTTCTTCCTGGTTAACTGACAGGAAATGCTGAAAACTGCACCCAAAACTTGTGTTGGGGCTAGCAATAAGGTGGATAAGAGAATAGAACTACACAAGAAAGTCCTAAAAGCATTTACCGATATGCAACTAGTATGCACTAGGGGTGCAACAGTACATGTGTTTGTTGCAATGTCTGGATGTCATTGTCAGGTGCATGCAGTCATATGAACAATAGATCTGACTGATTATGGCGACGGCTTATGTTAATTCACTAACATGTGTGAGTTCAGTTTGGACAGCAGCGCTACAGGACCCACCCTCTTATTTCAAAACAGCCTACCTTTACCATTCTTACAGGACTTCTGGTTCATGCTCACTCATGTAAATGTTGACATAAGATGTTGCAAACCTCTGACCCATTAATTTAGACAATTTGGATTAGGGGTGGACAAGTTGCGTTTGCAGATTTTCTGGTATATTGGTTAGTGGACCTGTCTGATTGTACTAGTTTTCTTGCCCAACTGGGAGATCCCCAGGTAGTTGTACAGGTGTGTAAATGGTATATGTTGAATATCAAATTGGTAATGATATTTGAGTCGGTCCCTTCGAAAGAACCACAGAGGGAATGACGGTCCCTTCTCCAGGCTGGTGAACAGATGTTCGTTTTTGCCTTGTTTCTGTTTAGGGGAAGGGGTGAAGGGATGGTGGAGGAGGTACTTATTTCCATTCAGCATAGCTGTTTAAAATGTGTTCAATTTCCAATATGTTCTGTTTACAGTTTTTGTAATTTGTTTTTAAATAGTCGCTTTTATTCCATGTATCAGCAGCTTTTGGAGGGACAGGAAAAAATACATCTCGTAACTGAGATGTTTACAAAGTTGTTGCAGAACTTGTCTGCTGTATGTGTAGGTGAATATTTGTACAATGTTACTGTGGCAAAAGACTCAGTATCCTGATGTGAGATTTCTAAAGAGGTAGGAGGGTGATGAAATATAGCAGGTAGATAACAGAACAGGTAGACAGTCTAGGGGTTTTCCTTTTTTTTTCTTCAGAGGGATGCTGGAGGGAGGAAAAGGCAGATTAAGATTTAGACATCTATTGCAAACATGGGGGATGGAGGGAGAGAATGATTGACGTTGTCTCCAAAGGGATTATGGGTAGGAAGCATTCTAGGGATGTTGGGATATTTGGATTAAGTGGTAAACTGAAACAAAGTGAATTAAAGCAAGAGTACTTCATCCTCTGCACTATTTTGTGTGCAATGACCAAATGGTGCCAATATATGATGGAATGGTAAGTGGAATATGTCAAGGTCAATACAGGCAGAGGAAATACTGATATCTGTTAAACTTTTTTAATTTATTTTTAAAGAATGCAATAGAATGTGTACATCTGACATACCTTGCTCAAATATGGTGACCCAGTGAGGACTCCCTGTAACTGTCAGTCAAGGACAGCGCCAGGCCATCTCATACTCAAACTTGTGAACATTAAATGGTAGTCACATTGCATCTGGAAAGGCAGGTGAGGTTAATGTCTGAAACAATGGTACCAATGAAGGCTTTTATTTGGAACATTCTTAATTATTAATCATGAAAAAATATTAGTCTATGTGATTCTTACAAATGTGGAGCGCTCCTAGTGTATCTGCATGCAATGAAAATATGTGCCACTAATCACCTGACAGAAATGCTGTCTGTACCAGATGAGGTCTACAGCGCAAGTTTCCATGGTGATCTGACCAGGTTATAAGTGCCACCTTCATGACATGGAAAACTCTGGCTTCAGACTACACACACTGCACTAACCCACTAATCTTGCTTTGAAGTAACAGTTTAATTGTTGATACCTCACCAGTGTGTCTCTCCCTCTATCCTCCCTATGTGATTGTGATTACCTGAGTGAGACGGGGCTGAGCAGAATCCACCAGCTACATATAATCCTGCAATCAAGCGTGTGCTTTGCTGTACCACATCCACGCCAACAGTAGCTGCTTTTTGGTCATTAAACAGCCCAAGCTTCCAGACACATATCTTGTTGCCTGTTGCTTTTTTTTTTTTAAACATAAATTTTACTGTTTTCCTCTGCCTTATATGTTATCTGGACCCTGTCTCATCAGACTCGGTTCCATCTAGTCTGCCCTGTTCTCCATACTCTGGACCCCTGCTCCACTCAGTGGACCACCCTAGCTCTACCCAAAGTGCCACTCCTGCTTCCAACAAAATAAAAATACACCCTGAACATCTATCTGTGTTTAGTGTATTACCTACAATACCCATTCTTTCAGATCTGTGAAGCAGAATGCGTCATTCCAAACATGAAGGCAAAATAGCTGACTGAATATTTTGGGCCTCTTGTCTTTCCAAGAAACTGTCCAAAGGTAGGCTATTCATCAAACAGAGCCTGATGTGAAATGGTAAAAATGTATACCTTCCCGATAGATTTGTTAAACAAGTTTTTCGTGTGTCTCCATCTCCGTGTGTCTACGTGTCCCAGTTTTTCTTCTAAGCAACAATGGACCCCTTTGCATGACTATCACTGGCTGTGTTCAATTTCAGGGGCAGCATCCTTCAAGGACCCATCCTTCGTCGCCAGCAAAGGCAGGGTCCTTCAGAGAGACCTGCAGGCAGCGTCAGCCTGTTGTGAAATTGGACAGTCTACCCTTCGCAGCATTTCCTGGTTGTGTCACCAGATGTTCCCGACCCGCACCTCACTATTTCTGGTAAGGTAAGGTCCAAAAGTGACAAGAGTAAAGTTTGACTGTCAGATCTGTTCGAGCTTCTGGGATTTCCTGATTTCCTTTTCTTCCTCCTGCTTGTGGAGGAAGAGGAGAAGCGGCTCTGGTTTATCTCTGGCTGAGAGGACCGTGGAGAGGTAAACCTGTTATTGAACCCACAGTAATGTTATCAATATTATCATTATTAGCTAACTAACAGTTTGGGGTCATTAACATACCGATACATTACATTAATGCTGACGTATAAACTGCTGATCGCCACATATGATTTTATTATTTTAAAGGCATCGTATTTAAAATGTTTGGTAGATAGTTCTGTTTGCTGTAATTATGATTATTATAATTGGAGTATGAAATTATAATTCTTGCCTCTTTCTTAAAACATTCATAATGACATGGCAGCCATCAATCGAGTCAGAACTGCAGACCCAGTTGATGGACGATGTGGTGGACAGAGGAGACTGGACCCCCGAACACCCTGAGTACCAACCCAGATGTCCCACTGACACATCCAGCCCAGCAGCACTGTAGGGACTTTTGCTCAGCCTGTTACTGTACATCATCTGTAACTGTTTTAATATTGTTTTTGTTAATGGTTAAGAATCTGTAAATTATTTATGCTGTCATTTTGTAAATAGTTGTAAATGTTAAGACCTTAATAATAAAAGAAAACATTCAATCCCTTGTCCCTGAAAAGTAGCACTTGATGTAATTTGCTATTATAAATTGCTCTTAAGCCGTAAATACTGAATGGAATAGACAATGTGTAACAATAGAACAATATTTTATTTCATGAATTATATAAAATGAACAAAGTTTAAAAATTGCTCATAAATTAACTAAATAACAGAAATAATGTAAGGATTGTCCTCTGGAACAGAGAAGAGCCTCTCCATCCTCCTTCATCCTCGAAGCAAGAGAAAAGGTAAACATCAGATCGCATTAACACAGGGATGCAAAGATTTACAAAGTGACATCAGGACTGACAAATCATCTATTATCCTGATGTCACTTTTTGTAAATCGTTGCATCCCTGTGTTAATGCCTTACTCCCATCCTGCCGGCGGAATGTTTAGCCCAGTGAACAAATGTTGTTCTGACCTTGGACAGCGATGAAGCTTCTCTGTTTGCTCCCTAAAACATGATGAAATGTAAAAGATGTTTTGTGTTATGTTAACAGACAAAAGTCTAATACAGCAAAAAAATAATCAAGTATAGCACTTTATTCCAACGTTTAACTAGACTTTTGACGGATCACAGCCTCATCTAAATCTGTTCATCTTGGTCCATTTATGTACATGAAGTAAAACGAGTAACATCTCCACAGTCACAATACGATATATAAGTCAACCTCTGAACGTCTAATGGTTGAAAGTAAAGGGCATTTAGATGAGCATTACCAACGTATTTTAACTGATATGTTAAACTTCAAGGGACTCAAAATATCTGGCGTTTGACGCTCAAATTACTAAAAACTGAGTATAGACCCAATACTTACATTTAAATGAGAGATCTGCACCACTTGAGGTCGCCATTATTTATTTCTTCTCTTTAGGCGCGCAATGAATCTTGGGCAATTTGTAGCCGCGAAGGATAGTAGCGGTGTGTCCTCCAGGAACAGGCAAAAGGAGGCATTTGTGGGGAGCATTTGGAGCACACTTTGAATTTGGACAGGCTTCGTGACTTAATTGCACTTCAAATACGCACTCCGAAGGATGGTGCCCCTGAATTTGGACACAGCCAATGCTAACGTGTTTCCTGGGGCTGGGTTGGAGTGCGTAGGTCTAAATTGGTATGTTTAATCTGAAGTATCACAATTGAAGAATTGGGTTGAATGTTGGTTGCCACTCAGGCATTGGTTTTGGAGGTGATGTAACACAGGGTGGGAGCATGTCTGTGAAAGATTTTAAGCTGTTTCGTTCTGTTGTCTGCTCAGACCTTGACCAGTCTGGCTTTCCTGAGACAGTTTGTGTCGCAGATGGTTAGTGCTACAGGTCTGGAGCTTTATCAGGTTGTAGCAGATTTTTTATTTTTTTTTACATTAGTTATGCAATTTTGTTTTTCTCAGTATGTGTGAAGATTGGGAGAGGCTGATTACTGCCAATAACAAATGGTAGGCATATTATGTATATTTTTTCTTTGCAGTCATACTTATGTGTGTATGTGGGTGTTCATTTGTACTCTATATTTAAGCACAATGTCTTTTTTGTTTTGCTTTTTACAGGGTACAACCCTGCATCTCCAGCCTTTTTTACAATCACTTCCTTCATTTCCTCCTTATCCGGCACTGGTTTGGCCCCCTCCTTGGACACCTTCACCATCTCCTCCATCCTGCCCATATTCAGTGTTGCAGACACCTTAATCTCCTCCTACTCCATCTCTGTTGGTGCAGACCCCTTCACCGTCTCCACCTCTTGATGACTCACAAGATGTGACTGGCGACCAGTCGGAAGGTGTGCTCTTCATAGAAGGTGGGGAAAACTATTGTCCTCCACTTCCTTAACATTGTTGTTTACGAGTATTGGGAGAAGTTCTCTTATGGTTGTCAGATCAACCACCCCAACCAGAAGCATCGTGTGTGTGGGGGATCACCGATATTTATTTATTTATTTTTTCGTGAGAGCAGGTTTGACCAACTTGCAAAGAGACTATGGACTGATTGCTTTATCCAGGCCATTCAACGCCTCTTAACCTCAAAGACAGTGAAGGTGTTTGTGGTAGATATGTTTGGTTTGCGCAAAAAAATGGTTTTGCCTTGTGGTGGTGGTGTTGGTGGTGGTATTCACACAATGGATAGGTGGGTTAAAGTGTGGACTAAACAAGTCAAAGCCTTGACACAACGTGTGTTGAGTATGACTTTCACCCAAGGGCATTCTGCCCTGGTTGTTGCTGATGTTGGTGCTGCTGATATTGAGTGTTGATACTGGTGCTCTTGCTGGTTAGGGTTTTGCCATTCAAGTCTTATGTAATCTGGAATGCTTCCATAATTCCAACTCATATTCTCATCTACTAGTATAGGAGTTGGAATCTGGAATGACGTCATTCCAAGTTTGAATTCCAAATACTGCAAATGACCACTAGATGTCGCCAAAATATTTTTAATGCAAATTCCAAGTTCGCATTCCAAGTTCCGCCTTCCGATACTGGGTTTACTCCCCTACCCATTCAGTGTCCTTATTTCATGTCTCCAGCTTTTTATGTGTGACAATTCAGATGGTTTGCCTGATTCTCAGCTAAGTCCATATAAGTGTTGGGGGAGGGGCAGCATTGTTCTTTGGAGCTGTGAAAGACATGGCTATGTGCAAAAGAGTGTGAGTGCGTGTGGTTGGTTGTGACTGTCAGCCAGCAGGCCCAGGAGCCAGACATCCAAGGTCCCGCTGAAAGTTGTCGCTAGGGCGGCCAAAGACAGGTCCTGCGAAAGCTGAGAGTAAGGCGGTGTGAGCTGCAGCTCTGCCAAAGTGGAAGCATGTGAAATGGGTGGAGCAGAGACTGCCAAAACACCAAAAGTCCACATTTTGGGGGGCCCGTATCTTGGGAACGCGAGCAGGCAGAAGGCCGAGAGAAGCACGTCCGCAGAGGGCTCGGTGCCCCCTACAGAGCCAGCGGGTTGAGAGGAGGCTGGGAGGACATTTGGTCCCAAACGTGCTGCAGAAGCTTCCTGAGCCCCCTCGCTGCCTGCCCTGCGCTGGGGGCGTCCCTCCACGGGCCTTCCCCTTTCCGAATGTCAAAGGTCAGGCTCAAAGGCGGCGCCAGGGCGACGCCACACGCCTCTCCCGAAAGCCCAGGCGGAGGAGGCGTCGGCCGTACCGCTCCCTGAGCCGCAGGACGTCGGGTGCGGCAGTTAGAGGCCGCCGAAGGGCGGCAATTCCGCGTTTTCCGGGCCCCGTATCGTGGCGACGCAAGCGGCTAGAACACTGAGAAGAGCATCTCCGCGGAGCGCTCGGGCCCCTCTACGGAGCCGGTGGGCGGAGGCGAAGCTGGGATGACGTTTGGGCCAAAACGTGCCCCAAACCACCTCCTGCGGGAAGTTTTCCCACCTCCACATTTGCATTTATGCAAGTCAGGCGCCCCCCTTGAACTTAAACATCAATTTTGGCCCACTTCCTGTCGGTCTATATCCGCCAAATTCCACCCGCTCCATCGCAGGAACGCCGGCTTTCGGGCAAAGGCGCTCTCGAGTCTCCAAGTGGCCGTACGGCCGAGCAGGCCCCCCGAATGTCACTCGAGCGGGCCCTGGTTTCGGGCCACCTTTACACCGCCGTAACTCCTAGACCCGGGGGCTCTGGGACGCGGGCCTAGGGGGCCCTGAAAGCTCTCGGGGGGGCTCTACCGCATATGTGAAAATCAGACTTATAGGTCAATGTGTTGGACCAGATTTCCAAAAAAGGCCGTCCAGGAAAGAGATAGAAGAAAGGGAGCGGGATATTGCGAAAGGGCTCGAAGAGACGAACGCAACCGTACCCCCATTGTCCCACTTTGACTCGGCGTTGGGGCTGACATGACACCACTTCCATGTTTTCATCTGAATTGTGTGTGGATAGATGCAAACGGGGAGGCGGGAAGTTTTCCCGCCTCCACATTTGCATTTATGCAAATGAGGCGCCCCCTTGAACTTTACCATCAATTTTGGACCACTTCCTGTCGCTCTATATCCACCAAATTCCACTCACTCCATCGTGGGAACGTCGGCTTTCGGGCAAAGGCGCTCCCGAGTCTCTAAGTGGCCGTACGGCCGAGCGGGCCCCCCGAATGTCACTCGACCGGGCCCTGGTTTCGGGCCACCTTTACACGGCCGTAACTCCTCCACCCGGGGGTTCTGGGGCGCGGGCCTAGGTGGGCTGGAGAGCTCTCGGGGAGCTCTACCGCATATGTGAAAATCAGCCCTGTAGGTCAATGTTTTGGTCATGATGTCCAACAAGGCCCCAGACTCTCACAGCCCATGAACACTCATGAATCTTGACCCCCTGTCGCCAAACAGGGTCGACGGGGCTCGCTCGGGCACGCTTCGTCGCAGAGCCGAGATCCGGGCACCGCCGGAAAGGTCTTGCCGAGGCGAGTCGGCCGGCGTGCCAATCGTGGCTCTGCTCCCTTCCTGTGGGCAGCTAGGGGGCAGCAAAGGTTCAACTTTTTCGCTTTTCAAAGTGCTCTATCTCCTCAAGAGAGGGCCCCTGGAGCAAAATAAAGACACATTTGGAGAGCCCTGGGCGAGCTCTCCCACATGTGTCAATGCCCTGTAGGTGGCGCTCTCCTGGGGCAAAGTCCGTCCTGGAAAGAGATACGGGCAAGGGAGTGGGATATTGCGAAAGGCCTTGAAGAGACAAACGCAACCGTACCCCCGTTGTCCCACTTTGACTCGGCGTTGGGGCTCACATGACACCACTTCCATGTTTTCATCTGAATTGTGTGTGGATAGATGCAAACGTGGAGGCGGGAAGTTTTCCCGCCTCCACATTTGCATTTATGATGTCCAACAGGGCCCCAGACTCTCACAGCCTATGAACACTCATGGACCTTCACCCCCTGTTGCCAAACAGGGTCGACGGGGCTGGCTCGGGCACGCTTCGTCGTAGAGCCGCGATCCGGCCTACGAAGGCCTCGAAGAGATGAACGCTACATTTGACCTTTGACCTTCATCAACTTCATTTCTAGCATTGTGTGGGAGCCAGCACAAGCTGGTTACAATGACATAGACGTGAACATGGATTTTATTCAAGGGAATTCCAAATTTTGTAGTTGGAAATTTGAACTTCCTGTCGCGACAGGAAGTGGCACAGGACCATCCATCGGCAGCAGTAGCAGCTTGGTAAGTACGCTCTATACGTTGTTTACTTCTACTCGAACCGAAAGTGTTGTTAACTTGCAACTTCTGCCGTATGTCAGTGTGTAACATGTCAAGGTGGCCTCACGTCGTGTTTTCACGCACTTTTGACCGTTTGAAAAGTTAATTCATGTCATTATGTCCGTGCAGACGGCCTGCTAAATAGCCGCAGCTAACGTTAGCGCGTCTGCTGTCAAAGCCAAGGTGTTGATAACTCGGTGCTTAATGCTTTATATCTGCGTGTCACACATCAATGTCAGCGTACGTTGTGTTTTAATGTACTTTTTTATCGTGTTTACCAGTTAATTTCGGCCGTCACGGCCGCGCACATGTTCGCTTACACGAAATAAATGCAAATACGGAATTAGCAAAGGCGTTTCCACATTTTTTAGATGGGAACTTGGACTTCCGGTCCCGATAGGAAGTAGCACCTGACTAGCCAAAGTGTCAGTAGCTGCTGGGTAAGTCGGCGCCATGACGTCTTTTATTATTGTCCGACCGAAAGTGCTGTTAACTTGAAACTTCTGCTGTATGTCAGTGTGTAACACGGCAAGATGGCCTCGCGTCGTGTTTTCATGCACTTTTGACCGTTTGAAAAGTTAATTCGTGTCATTATGTCCGTGTACACGTCCTGCTAAACAGACGCAGCTAACGTTAGCAGTAGCCGCTTGCTAAGTGCGCCCCGTCGCGTCTGCTGTCAAAGCCAAGGTGTTGATAACTCGGTGCTTTATGCCCTATATCCGCGTGTCACACATCAATGCCAGCGTACGTTGTGTTTTAATGTACTTTTTTATCGTGTTTACCAGTTAATTTCGGCCGTCATGGCCGCGCACATGTTCGCTAACACGGCATAAATGCAAATACGGAATTAGCAACGGCGCTTCAACATTTGTTAGATGGGAACTTGGACTTCCTGTCCCGATGGGAAGTAGCACCTGACTAGCTAAAGTGTCAGTAGCTGCTGGGTAAGTCGGCGCCATGACGTCTTTTATTTTTGTCCGACCGAAAGTGTTGTTTACTTGAAACTTCTGCCGTATGTCAGTGTGTAACACGGCAAGATGGCCTCGCGTCGCGTTTTCATGCACTTTTGACCGTTTGAGAAGTTAATTCGTGTCATCATGTCCGTGTACACGGCCTGCTAAACAGACGCAGCTAACGTTAGCAGTAGCTGCTTGCTAAGTGCGCCCCGTCGCGTCTGCTGTCAAAGCCAAGGTGTTGATAACTCGGTGCTTAATGCTCTATATCCGCGTGTCACACATCAGTGCCAGCGTGCGTTGTGTTTTAATGTACTTTTTTATCGTGTTTACCAGTTAATTGATGTGGTCTTGGCCGCGCACATGTTCGCCAATATGAACTAGATGTAAATACGGAATTTTGTATATCCTAACTTCCAAATTTCCATCTATTCCATTTAGATGACAACCTGCGTTGACAGCGCTTCCACAGCCGAGAAATGGCAAGTGTCCTCTGTAATTACTTGACATTTGTGAGAGACAGTGTGTGTGTGTGTGTGTGTGTGTGTGTGTGTGTGTGAATGAATGTTATTTTCATTCTCTTTGTTTTAACCGTTGCTTTTTCGTATTCATCTGCAGGGGGACAAAGTGTGCGGACTGTGTTTCAGGAACTATGCTAATCTCAAGCAGCACCTCAAGGTCTCGCACTCGGTGCCCAACAAAGAGGAGTTTTCACTTCTGCTAAAATACGGGAATGCCAGGTAATAACGTACATTCGTCCACATGACAAAAGGGGACATTTTGTAAGTCCAAATTGTGCAGCCATTCATTCTGCATTCCCTACTCCAGGGCCACCCAGCGGCTGTCATGCCCAATTTGCAATAGGCGCAACCTGGTCAGACTCGACAAGCACCTCATCGAGGTCCACCTGCTGCCTTTAGAGGTAAGGGTTAAAGCAACGTAATTCCTTCAAATGTGGTGTGAAATGGCAATAGAAATGGTTTCGTGTCCAAATGTGTCACTTTGTATCTGTAGGATCGGGAGTTCACCCTCAAGGAGGCCAGGCGGGTGAGCATAGTGAAGGAGTTTGCGGCACTGAGGAGGACCGAGCCTCATGTGCCCATGGTGTCCTCGCTTGATGTGCAGTGTGACTACGACGAAGGTAAATTTACACTGTGACGAGGGAATTTGTCCGTGAAAGTTTCACTGTTGCACACAGTACATGTGTCCCTGACCCGTCTGTTGTTTTACATTGCAGGCGAGGCACCAGACATGGAAGAGGACGACGACGACCCAAACGAGGCCGACCAGGTGAGTGAGGGGGAGGAAGCGCCGCTCCTCCACCTCTACCTCAGCGAGGACTCCGAGGCTGGCGACGGCACCATCGGCAGCCCCGTGCTTGCGTCGACGCCGCAACGCTCGACAGTCGCCAGCCTCGGAGTCCCCCAACAGGGGGCCGTCGCCTGTCCCTCTTGGGCCCCCTCGGCCGCCGACCCCCCCTTGGCCATCGCCCCGCCCAGCGGAGCCCAACCCACCGGTGTGGAGACTGCCAGCTCGCCGCGGTCCGCTAGCGCTGCCGCCTCCTCAAGCGGACTCGGTAGCCTCGGCAGCCACAACACCTCCGCCCTTGGCCGGATCCCACCTGCCACTGCGGCTGCCAGAGCCTGGAGGAGAGGGTGAAAGTCCTTGAGGATAGAGTGAGGCACCTGATGCAGCGTCAGGAGGGCGCCGGCACGCCCAAAACTCCCAGGGGTGTGCCGGCGACCCTCACCACGTCGGCGCAAAAACACGAACACGTGGCGAAGCTGGGCAAGTCGGGGAAGGTCTTCGGTGAGTTTTAACATCCTGATTCCTTTTTCTCATCTACAATCATCATGTTCACATGTATTGACATGGCAATGTGGAATATTCCAGATCACAGCATATGGACCGGGAGAATGCCAGGCAGTCCGCAAGCCACGCGCTGCGGTTCTGCCTATACATGGCGTCGACCCTGCCTGACAAGGCGGTCGCCAGCGACTTGAAATTCCTCTTGCAGACGGACAAGCTGCGGGGGTAAGTGTGTTTTTTTTTTTTTTTTTTTTTTTTTTTGGTCAGAGTGATGAGAAAATGGAATTACGTGTTTGCAAGTATGGGAAGTCTTTCATCACTTACGACTGCTTGCCTTCTCTTTTAGGTGGCCGCAGTACCTTTGGCAGAAGGGCTATGCTGCCATCACCATCCGCAACATGCTCAACAATGTGGTCGCCTTCGTCCGGCACGTCCAATGCTCCTTTCCTAAACAGAGCAAGTTGAGAGCCTCCGACTTCCCCAAGCTCTTATATGAGTTCAAGCAGCTGATGGCCGCCATCCACAAGAACGTGGTGGTCCATCGGCAAAAAGTGTCAAAGAGAAAGACCGGTAACGTTTCATGTCGTCGTCGCCGTGTCATTGTTGTTTTTACATCCCGTCGTGTCTAAAGTTGTGACTTCGAACCTCTAAAATGGGCTGCTTGCCACACTGTTTTCACAGATGACCAGCTGGCGGCCTCCAACGAGGTGAAATTCCTCCAGATTGCCAAGGTGAAAATCGACAAGCTGCTTGGTAAGTGCAATTTAGCGCGTCTTTGCATTTGGAGGCAGAGACAGGGGAATTGACATTGACCTGAACTCACTCAACTTCTTGCACCTGTGTCATGCATTGCAGCGCTCTTGCCGGGCGACGGCAGCTACGCGAAGCAGCACTGCCAACTGATGGGATACCTAATGGGATACATCAGTATCCTGACAGGGCACCGCTCGGTTGTGCTAGTGAACATGTCCAGTGAGCAGGTCCAGCATGCGGAGAGCTGGAGCAATGGCACAAAGTTCCGCATTCTGGTAAGTACTTAAACTGGGTTTTGGAAGCCAGCGAAATCTGCTTACCCACAGAAATGAGCTAAATTTCCACATACTCTCCCTAGGTGGACGACCACAAGACGGCCAGCGCTTTCGGGCAGGCCACCCTGTGCCTCAGGAGCGCGGAGCATGGGTGGCTGAGGAAGGTGGCGGCAGGAGAGTGCTGCCTAAAGAGGGACGGCATAGACCGTCCCTTCCACACAATCTTGGGGCGGGAGATCACCAAGGCGTCGCTTTTCCTGGTCATGGCGTGGGCCGACAGCGGCCTTGAGGGAACCATCTCCTTCGGGAAAATCCGGAGCAGCGTGTCCACCCAGGTCGGTACTCAGGAATTTGATAGTTGTTACGGAACCGCTGCCTGAATTTATCAAAGTACCTCACAATTGTCAGCTTTAAATTTCAGATTTCCAGCTTATTAGATACGAATCTGGACATGGTAGTTGGGAATGTGGAAGTCTTTCAGACGACGTCCGACTATGTGCCTTCTTTTGTTTTTACAGGCAAAGCGACATCTGTCGGAGAAGGAGAGGGGTCAGGTGGCACGGGCCATGTGCCATGACCCTGCCACGGCAGAGAAATTTTATGTGGCCCTGGCGACAAGGCGCAGGACTTTGAGACTTGCCAGCTCCGCCTCAAAGCCTTAAAACTTGCCCTTGACAAGTCAAAGGCCGGCGAGGAGAGCACAGAAGAGTCCTCGTCCTTGGCCCCGGACGAGAGTGCCGAAACCCCGTCGTCCAGTAGTGGGGAGGAGGGAGAAGTGGTGTTGGACGACCACCCCACCACTGGCACCTCGTCCTCCTCCTCCTCCTCCGGCGACGACGCCCGCGTGTCCAGGCTGAGGACCAGCAGAAGCCGGCTGCTACGCTCGTCGTCGGAGGAGGAAGAGGACGGGCCAAGTCCCACTCCTCGCAAGGCCAAGAGGCGTCCCCCGTGCAAAAGGCAGTTTCCCGACCGGGCCAGTGACTTCAAGCTGTCGTTGTCATGCTGCGTCAGGCTGACGCCGATGAAGGCGGAGGCGGTGGAGTATTTTACCCGAAAACAACAGCACTTCACCACGTCCGCCCCGCCCGCTCCGCCAACCCAGGTGGCGGACCTTTTGGAGTTGGCCATGGCGGAGGTCAGCATCGACCTGGCAGTCGAGCAGGAAATCCTGGTGGGTGCCACTCCTCCTCGTGGGGGAGAAGAGGCTCTCACCAGGATTTCAGCCGAGGCAGGGGATGATCAGGCAGAGGACTTTGTGCTGGAGACCCAAAGGGCTGACATGCCCGTCAGCCAGGTCATTGGATCCAGGGAAGAATTGCCCGAGTGCCTCCTGGACACCCTTCCCTACGCCGGTCGTCAGGCGGAGGGTCCACCCGACCCTATGGGTGACACGCAAGGAGGGTCCCCACCGCGCCTTGAGGCTCATGGAGACCCGGTCAGCGACCATGATTACTGTGGCAGACTGAAATAGAGAATAGAGAAGATTGTGTGGTGTGGTTTGTGTTGTAGCGTTAAGCATCATGTAAGTTTGCGTTGTTTGTTGATTGTTTTTTATTGCATGTACATATATATTTATACATAGTGTGTACTAGTTATAGTTCAGTTTTTGTATTTCACAGTTCATTGTTTTTATTGTACATACATATATATATATATATATATACATATATATATATATATATATATATATACATATATATATATATATATATATATATATATACATATACATATATATATATATATATATATATATATATACATATATATATATATATATATATATATATATATATATATATATATATATACACAGTGTTTAGTCGTTATAGTTCAGTTTTTGTATTTCACAGTTCATTGTTTTTATTGCACATACATATATATTTATACAGTCTTTAGTCATTATACTTCACTTTTTCTATTGCACAAAGTTCATTGTTTTAGTAATGTTTAATTTGTTTGTTTTAAAATAAGTGTGTGGTTTTTGTTTGTGTGTGTGTGTGTGTGTGTCTGTTAATAAATTTTAAAAAATGAGTTGGAGTGTCCTGACCTTTTTTGGGTTTTCTGTACAGTGCTTTGTGTCAGTCATCAGAGAAATGTACACGTAGAGCTGCCCTGTTTACACATAATAGATTGAAATCTGGAAGGCAAAGCTTGTTTGCTACCAGATGATCGTTTCTAGCTCCCACATGTTAATCGACGGCATGATAGTGGCGTAGATTGAAATGTGGGAGCTAGAAACAATCGTCTGGAGGCTAATTAGCTTTTTCCTCCACATTTCAATGGAATGTGGAGGCTAATTAGCTTTTGCCTCCACATTTCAATCTACAACATGTAAGTGTTGCCAATTGGAATGTGTAGGCAAAAGACGGCGGAGGGGATTGCCACAGACTTGTCTTTCACTTCCACATTTCAATCTACACCTTAAGCACGGTGTAGATTGAAATGTGGAAGCTAAGGCAGCTAATCTGGCAGCTAATGAGCTTTAGCTTCCACATTTCAATCTACCCCGCTAGCACGGGTAGATTGAGATGTGGAAGCTAGGGCAGCTAATCTGGCGGCTAATGAGCTTTAGCTTCCACATTTCAATCTACACCGCTAGCACGGTGTAGATCGAAATCTGGAAGCTAAAGACGGCACCACGGACCGCCACAGGCTAGCTTTAGCTTCCAGATTTCAATCTACCCCGCTAGCACGGTGTAGATTGAAATGTGGAAGCTAAAGCGGCTAATCTGGAGGCTAATTAGCTTTAGAGGCTAATCTGTCCATCTATTATCAATCTGTGGTGAACAGAAAATGAATGAGTGATTTGTGTGTGTGTGTGTGTGTTTAAAGTCCACTGTGAATGCTGCAACACAGAAACCGAAACATTGTGCGTTGAGTCAAGGAATTATTCATTCGCTGCATGACAAATAGAACACATAATTCAAGGACAACTGGGTTAAACAGGCACAGCCGCTACAAACAAGTAGTCTAACAGAGCTCAGCACCATGCATTGTGTACATTGTCCTTATTAACACTTAGGAGAAGGGTGAGGGGTCCCCGGTGCGGTGACTAAGTCCTCTTCCTTGTCATCACCCTGACTGAGAGGGGGGTCTTGACTCTCCACAGCATCAGAGGAATGATCATCATCATAGTCTTCCAGCTGTTTTCCAGGCTGGACAGACAAGTCACTCCTCGTTGTAACCACCACCACACACCCTTTCTCATGTCGCTTACCGTCCTCGACAGAACGCGGACTCCCTGTCATGGCGGCATAGGAGTGATCCTTTTCAGCCTCGAAAATTTGAATGACGTATTTTTCGTCCTCCCGTGCCTGCTGAAGAACGACCTCAGCCTCATCCTCATCAAGGTGTCTGTCATCTGATGGCAGAGAGAAGGGACTTTGCCATGGGACCTCCAGAACTTCCTCTTCCTCCACGGGCAGAGTACTTTCTGCCTCACCTGCAGCTGCCGAAAAGCGCTTTGCCTTTGCCAGCTTGCAGTCGCTGTCGCCCTCGTCCAAATCCCCTGGGAGTGATCTCTTCATTTTCTCCTGCATGTCAATTCTGACTGCCACAAAGACAATCGGTGACAACAGTTGAGCAGAGTCAATGTGCAGATGTCAATTTCAACTTTCCAAAACACTTTAGATGTAAATATGGAAGCTAGCGCCATGTGCACCCAAATTCTCATCTAACCCTTAATAATCACGTTCGAGAGCTGGGGTGGAAAATGAAGACACGTTTTTAAGTGTTTCTTTTTTCATAAAGCTTTACCAAAACCTTGTCAAGTTCATCCCAACGTCCTTATAAATCATTACAAGTAACTGAAATGTTCCTAGAGGGCCTGAAAATGGCTCAAAATTTTAATATTTTTCAGCGCTACTCACCTTGCTGCCTCAGCAATCCCACATGTGAAAACAGCATGGCTGACACTGACTGTTTATCATTTCGAGCCAAAAAGTTAAACATTGCTCAATCTTTCTGTACCTGACATATGGTGTAGGGGGAGATTCAAGTTACTCTTGGTCACATTTTCTAGGCCCTGCCCACAGCCCAACTCTGGTTATTGTCCTCTTTCTCACTTCCATATTTCCATTTGTCATCAGAATCTGGAATGTGGACTTGGAAGGGCCATTTGTTGTGCGTTTGGAAGGGTATAGAATCTCCAAACTGTGTGTGTGTGGCCCTGAGGGGCTGCTGATGGGTCTCCAAGTGGTCCCAGACCGCTACGGGCTTCTTCTAGATTGTTATTTACTTTACCTGTGTCAGGATAGATGGGAATCAGGAAGCAGGAAAAGTCCCCGCCTCCACATTTGCATCTACAAATAAGATATGTCTGAAACACTGGTGAACTTTCAACAACTGCCTTTATTTTGAAAAAACTAGACATCAACATTCAAGTGGTAGTCACTTGTTGTACAGAACACTTACATGTATGGCAAAGACAGAAGGAATCGTCCAAAAGGGAACTGAAACTGTAACGTTTCAGGTTTCCAACCGAGACACAAAAACAATTATTCGTCCCACTCTGTTATCGTGTAGGAAGAAAGAGGTTGTCTCTGTCCTACTCTGTATTGGGGGTGGGTCTCTGGGACATCTGGTGGGATGAAGGAGGCGGCAGGCCCGCGTCCAGTCCTGGGGACCACCTTCTATCGGGAGTGGGAGGGGCAGATCCGTAGAAGACAGTCTCAGTGTCGGTCTCGTCTTCCACCAGCCCTTCGTCAGTCCCACCAGATGTCCCAGAGGCTCCAGACGCTGCCTCTGCTGCCCCCCTCCCGCTGCGAAACTCCCCACTCTGGAGAGATGGGAGGAGGGGGGCGTCCATGTCACGTCTCTGTTAAACCAAAAAACACAGAAAATACACTAACTTCCATATTCAGTATGAATGACTTCGTTTTGTGATATATTAGATTGGAATCTGGAACGATACTTACCTGGGTACCTATGACCAACACCCTGGCTTCCGCGTCCAGCATGGCTTGGAAGTTGGGGTCAGCCAGCAGGAGGTCCTCCTCCTGCTGGTGTGTGAGGCGAGGACGTGGTGGCAGGGTTGGCGTAAATGGCACCCAGGCTGTTGCCACCTCCATCTGCGGTGGAGGACCGGGAGCTAGCGTCGCAGTGTGACGCCGCCGGAGCCTCCCTCTGCCCCTGGCAAAGAGGGTTTTTTTCCAAATGTCACTCTAACGCAGAGATAAAAATAATTCATGTTAAAAAAAATTAGATGATGTAGTCAACAGTTAGTGCAACAGTGAAGGATCCAGACTTAAGTGTGAACAGTATACGTAGAAATGTAGAGTATAACTTACCATGTAGTTCATGTTGAAAAAAACAACGTGATGAACCACTGAAGATACATGTAGAAACACGAAAAGGGGATAGAAACGTAAGTTCAATGAAATACAGGTGTCCATTCCAACTTTCAAAACATCTTTAGATGTAAATATGGAAGTTAGCCCATGCGCAACCAAATTCTCATCTAGCCCTTTATAATGACGTTGCTAGCTGTAGCTGAAAGTTAAGACAGTGTTTTAAGTGTGAAATCTTTCATATAGCTTCACAAAAACCATGTAAAGTTCATCCCAAAGTCCTTATAAGTCATTAGAAGCGACTGAAATGTACCTAGAGAGGCTGTAAATCGGTCAAAAAAGTTTGTGTTTGCAGAGCCACTTACCGTGCTGTCTCAGCAATGATGGAAGTGAAAAGGAAGATGGCCGACACTGACCTTTGAACTTTTCCAGCCCAAAAATGAAACATTGCTCAGTGCTTCTGTACCTGACACATGTTGTAGCGGAAGTTTCAGGGAACTCTTGGTGAAATTTTCCAAGCCCCGCCCACATTCCAACTCTGGTAATTTCCCTCTTTCTCCCTTCCATATTTCCATCTATCATCAGAAGCTAGAATGTGGACTTGGAAGGGGCATTTGTTGTGCGTTTGCAAGGGGCTAGACACTCCAAACTTTGCGTGTGTGCTCCTTAGTGGCTGCTGATGGGTCTGCAAGTGCTTCCAGGCCTCTGTGAGCATCTTCCAGATTTGGTCCCCATAAGGATGAATGGGAGGTGGAATGTGGATTATTATTATTATTTGCCAAAGTGTTTTGTAGAAAATGCATTCTCCAGAAGATGTTAATGAGCACGTTTCAGGCCATTAGGAGCCTGTAGAAATGAAAATTGAAGTGAGTTTTTTTTGGGTCCCATACATTGGGTTTGAGTTGGGACATATTTTGGCCAGTCCCCATAAGGATGAATGGGAGTTGGAATGTGGAGTGAAACTTGGAAGCTGCATTTGTGTGGGTTTGCAAGTGGCTAGAAGCTCCAAATTTTGTGTGTGTGGTACCTAGGGGCTGCTGATGTGTCTGCAAGTGCTTCCAGGCCTGTGGGAGCATCTATGAGCATCTTCCCGATTTTGTCCCATAAGGATGAATGGGAGTTGGAATGTGGAGTGAGACTTGGAAGCTGCATTTGTGTGTGTTTGCAAGTGGCTAGAAGGTCCAAATTTTGTGTGTGTGGTACCTAGGGGCTGCTGATGTGTCTGCAAGTGCTTCCAGGCCTGTGGGAGCATCTATGAGCATCTTCCCGATTTTGTCCCATAAGGATGAATGGGAGTTGGAATGTGGAGTGAGACTTGGAAGCTGCATTTGTGTGTGTTTGCAAGTGGCCAGAAGCTCCAAATTTTGTGTGTGTGGTAGCTAGGGGCTGCTGACGTGTCTGCAAGTGCTTCCAGGCCTGTGGGAGCATCTATCAGCATGTTCCAGATTTTGTCCCATAAGGATGAATGGGAGTTGGAATGTGGAATGAGACTTGGAAGCTGCATTTGTGTGGGTTTGCAAGTGGCTAGAAGCTCCAAATTGTGTGTGTGTGGTACCTAGGGGCTGCTGATGTGTGTGCAAGTGCTTCCAGGCCTGTGGGAGCATCTATGATCATCTTCCAGATTTTGTCCCATAAGGATGAATGGGAGTTGGAATGTGGAGTGAGACTTGGAAGCTGCATTTGTGTGGGTTTGCAAGTGGCTAGAAGCTCCAAATTGTGTGTGTGTGGTACCTAGGGGCTGCTGATGTGTGTGCAAGTGCTTCCAGGCCTGTGGGAGCATCTATTAGCATGTTCCAGATTTTGTCCCATAAGGATGAATGGGAGTTGGAATGTGGAGTGAAACTTGGAAGCTGCATTTGTGTGGGTTTGCAAGTGGCTAGAAGCTCCAAATTGTGTGTGTGTGGTACCTAGGGGCTGCTGATGTGTGTGCAAGTGCTTCCAGGCCTGTGGGAGCATCTATTAGCATGTTCCAGATTTTGTCCCATAAGGATGAATGGGAGTTGGAATGTGGAGTGAAACTTGGAAGCTGCATTTGTGTGGGTTTGCAAGTGGCTAGAAGCTCCAAACTTTGTCTGTGTGATACCTAGGAGCTGCTGATGTGTCTGCAAGTCTTCCCAGGGTTGTGGGAGGCTCTATGATCATCTTCCAGATTTTGTCCCATAAGGATGAATGGGAGTTGGAATGTGGAGTGAGACTTGGAAGCTGCATTTGTGTGGGTTTGCAAGTGGCTAGAAGCTCCAAATTGTGTGTGTGTGGTACCTAGGGGCTGCTGATGTGTGTGCAAGTGCTTCCAGGCCTGTGGGAGCATCTATGAGCATGTTCCAGATTTTGTCCCATTAGGATGAATGGGAGTTGGAATGTGGAATGAGACTTGGAAGCTGCATTTGTGTGGGTTTGCAAGTGGCTAGAAGCTCCAAACTTTGTCTGTGTGTTACCTAGGAGCTGCTGATGTGTCTGCAAGTCTTCCCAGGGTTGTGGGAGGCTCTATGATCATCTTCCAGATTTTGTCCCATAAGGATGAATGGGAGTTGGAATGTGGAGTGAGACTTGGAAGCTGCATTTGTGTGGGTTTGCAAGTGGCTAGAAGCTCCAAATTGTGTGTGTGTGGTACCTAGGGGCTGCTGATGTGTCTGCAAGTCTTCCCAGGGTTGTGGGAGGCTCTATGATCATCTTCCCGATTTTTACCCATAAGGATGAATGGGAGTTGGAATGTGGAATGAGGCTTTGAAGCTGCATTTGTGTGGGTTAGCAAGGGGCTAGAGGCTCCAAACTTCGTCTGTGTGGTACCTAGGGGCTGCTGATGTGTCTGCAAGTCTTCCCAGGGTTGTGTGCGGCTCTAAGATCATCTTCCCGACTTTGTGCCATAAGGATGAATGGGATCTGGAATGAGACTTGGAAGCAGCATTTGTGTGGGTTTGCAAGCGTCTGGAAGCTCCAAACGGTGCGTGTGGGTTCCCCAGGGGCAGCTGGTGTGTCTGGAAGGCTTCTCAGGCATTTATGGCTTGTGGCCTGTCAGGTAATAGCACCTTCCCGATTTAGCCCCATAAGGATGAATGGGAGTTGGAATCTGGAATCTGGAATTGGCGCAAAAAGACGCCACCTGGTGGTAGGGGAATGTATTGCATGTTGTCCAATCGCTACGAAAGTGGTACCAAAAATAGTGGGCAAAGACGCTGAATCCAATGGTCTGCTTGAGAAGGCTGTATCTTCATCGGGTGATTTTTAAAAGGCCGACAAGTGCGCCACCATAAATGAAACGGAGATAGCCAAAGTGGCCAGCTTGATGAAGTGATCATTTTGCACTTAGTCTCGAGTCTCTACGACGAAGTAGCTGGTGGTAGGGTTTCCCCTTATTAGGGCACTGATATGGATGATGTTGTTAAGGTAGTCGATGGCGGTTGGTACAACTGACAATAGTGATGCAGTCTATGAGGGAGGCTGTCCGGTGTAGAAACATGTCCTCTCGTCTCCTCATCACAGGAGACCCTGTTCGTGTGTCTGTTTCAACTCTCACCTACTGCCCTTCTCCCCCACACTGCAAAAAAGGGGGGTCTAAAAACAAGATAAAAACACTAAATCTGAGGGGAAAGGTACTCAAAACAAGTGAAATGATCTGTCTATGCAGCAAGATAATTTCACTTGACAAGATTTCTTAAATTAAGATTGTTAAATCTAGAAATAAGAATGTCTACAGAGGTATTTGGAAGGCATGCTGGTTTTAAGATGAGATTACTTAAAATTTAACTTTTCACAACCCTAAATTAAGTAAAATATACTAAGTATAAGCATAGAAATAAGCATAAAATGCTGGTTTTAAGATACTTAAAAAGTAACTTTTTACAGCCTCGAAATAAGTGAAATATACTAAATATAAGCAATTACAAAGTCTTTCTTACTTTTAGCAAATTAAACTGAAGATTAGTTAAGAAAAGTATTAGTATTAATGAAGAATATCTAAGCTCTGTCTTAATCCAAGCAGGGTTATCTTGAAACAAGACTTACTTCATCTTAAAACTAAACCTTAAAACCTAAAGCCTGTCCTTATTTTTAGAATATACATCTTACAGAAATCACAACCAGAATGACTTATAAGAGTGTTCAACATTTATTTAACACTCAACATCATCAGCAGTGAGTCAGAGTTGCTATGCATTCTTACAATCAATCTTTACAACAGAGACATTTGAAAATAATTTTTTCACATTCCACAAAAGAGAAAAACCTCATTCTCAGCCCTCACAGTTATGTATCAGCATTTTTCAATGAACGTATCCTGACCTGAAATACAGGCCTCAATGAGATAAAACTTTGACTCAAGATCTGCTGGGACCCCTGTGAGTAATTTAAGAAAATAACTAAGTGACACTGTAATAAACTTGTGGAATACAGAAAACCATTGTAGGGCACAGCTAACAATAACAAGAACAACTGACATGACAAAATACTGCTTGATATTCAGCTACTTCTCAGTGAAAGATTTCCAATCAGCCATTGCTTTCTTATATGCACTAGTGGCATCTTGATCGTGGATTGTGTCGCCAATTACCTCTGTCTGAATAACAGAGAGGAGCGTTGCAACACATTTAGGGTATGTTAAATGCAAAGTGTAGTAGTATGCCATTAACACCAACATCCCTTCTGAGAAATCTTCCTGCGGGAGGGTGTTCACAGGTACGTTACCAACAGCCAAGATGGTGGTTGATCCATCAAAAAGCAGAACTGGGAAGGAGAGGGGACGCTTCTCCAGGTACAGGGTGGGGTCTTCGCCTGACTGGAACAGAAAAAAAATAACAATGTGTAGAGAGTGAGAAGACATAAAAATCTATTGAAAGTGTATGATCATTTTTAGATTAAATTATCAGGTTGCAACCAATGACTTGAGCACTCAAGCACACAGATTGTAAGAAATAAACATGACTTACTTTACAATGGGGCAAGGGGGAACATGTTAAACTGATGTAGACATTTAGGATGGATTAATACCTGATACAAGCTGATGCAAGGTGGTATATTTTTAATGTTTCATCAGTGACTTAATAAATGAATGAATGAATTAAAGGTTTTGCAAAACATTTTATGGTATTCCTTTCTGTGAACACCATTTGAGGGACACTAGAGGCACTTCTGTTTTCCCCTTTTTTCATAAATTAGGTCATATCTATGATTGTGAACTTAGGTGTATTGTTACTGTAAATGTGAACAAGCACAATAATGTGAGAAAATAAAGGCACTTCAAAGAGGACAGTAAGGAATCAGCACAAACATTGTCTTACCTTCAGGATATGAAGAAGTGCCTCACAGCTATTTCCAAGCTTCTTTGGTGGTGAAGTTGGTGAGGGGAAGAGACATGGGAGTGCATTGAAGAGGGCGAGTGTGAAATCCACTAAAGAATATAAAGATGAACAGAATGATCTGAATGTGGTATAAATATCAATACATATACATATGGAACAGCAACTTACCACTGTGGACATCCAAAGGGAAATGGGGTTTCAGGACTTTCTTCCACACACTGTAGAACTGCACCTTGGCACAAAATTCTGCCCATCTTCCTTTTACTTCCTCGATGTATCTGCTGTTGGTGCCACCTACTATGCGCTATAGCTCATCGATTGCCTAAAACAGCATTGTGCACAGTTATTCAACCATTAACAATGCATTGAAATTCAGAACACAGATGGAGACACAGTAATTCAAGTTCAGGTAGTAAAAAAAAACAAACGTACATTTTGAACATCTTGGAAGCATGGACATGCCTCAAAGATTTTTGCAGGTCGGTCTTCTTCCCTTGTAACATCTGCATCAATGAAAGCCCGTCTGGCCTCAAACTCAAGGTCCAAAATTTGAGCAACATTATTTTGATTGGGTTTTGCATTGGGCTTATTGTACATGTTGCTCAAGGTTCTGTAGTGCCTAGCCTGCATCTTCAGACTGTCCTGGCCCACTGAAATGACAAAAAAACGATCCGAGACATTTCAATGTAAACACTTTAACAACAACACAGGGGAAATAAAGCGTAGTTAAAATACAATGCATTATTTTTTGGTAAACTTTTATCCATTATAATGGATGACAGGCTGAGAGGTGTGCTAAGGTGGGCTTACCAACAACATCCTTTGCAGGCGTGGTTGGTGAAGCAATCGCAGTCCTGGGTGCGGAGCATGAGGCTGACTCGGATGGCAGCAGTTATGTTTTGGTGCCACTCTTTGGCTTCCTTGGCACAGAGGGGGCTGGTAGTGGGGATGCTTTTTGGGAAATAATGACAAAATTCTCAATAAAATTATAAGCATGATGACAAGCAAAAACAGGCATATATAAACACAGTGAATGTCTAGCCTTGAACTCTGATTCAACAAATGTGGACAACTATAGTTTCATTACATGATTAAACATTTTTTTTAGACAAAAGAAAAATTGTATGACAGCACCCTTTCATTTTTTTGCCCACAATTTGCACACCTGCACTGGAGTTGTCCTCGCTCTCAAGAAGTATGGTATTATCACTCGAGCTGCTTGTGTCTGTCCAATCTGTCTCCATGCCTTGGTTGTCTGCGCTGAAAAGAGCTGTCTTGGCCGCTCCTCTTTGTGGTATGGAGCCCTGCCCCTTCCTTGGGGATCTCATATTCTGGAGTCGCTTGTACATTTTGGTGTAGATGGTCTGCTGTGATGAAAGAATGTTAGATAAGTTGTTTGTCTTGTTGCTGACCTGTCCACAGTTTTGGTTTAGAAAAATAAAACATATTACTTGCATATGGCATATTTGTATCAGCATCACGTAACATAGGGTAATAGTCGGCAATCTTCTGTGACATGGCTCTCATTTCCAGTTTGGAGGGGTATCTTGTTTCCCCATGGGACTAGCACGCAGGATTGCAACCATGCTGGTGATTGTGTTCCTTAAAAGTCTGCAACATAGCTCCTTTGACATCTTGTAGTTCTTTTCCTTTCCATTGCAGAGCAATGCAAAGTGCTGACTACGAACCATGTCTAACTATGACTCTGTGTACACCACATACTCTGGAGGGTCTGGCATATTCATTGTTTTCTCAGCAGATATGGGAAAGGAGGCTTGAGGCTGGCATGGTAGCATGGAACTAGTTGAGGGCATAATCCCGCTTCCACTACAAGTGCTGGCATCTTCGTCCGTGGTATTTTCACACTATTAGGATTATGTAGGATGAAAACAAAATGCATTAGGACCATTAAAAATATGGTAGATTTTAATTATTATTACTTATTCCAATTTGTGTTTACATTTTGATTGATGAACTCCCGAAGTTTCTTTCTTCTGAGAAAATTTCTAGGACCAGGAAAAAGATCCTTCAGGTCATCCCGGCTAAGGCCTTTCAAAGCCTCCTCATCAACACTGGCAGCTGTAATATATAGTATTTATATTAATATATATAATATAAGAGATATATATATATATATATATAATATCTATATATATATATATATTATATATATATATATATATATTATTATATACACATATACATATCTACACATAAATATATACACATATA